>NC_079199.1:103763112-103933112 GCF_029499605.1 Hyla sarda
ATACAGCCACCTATACAGATATATACAGTCACCTATACAGATATATACAGTCACCTATACAGATATATACAGTCACCTATACAGATATATACAGTCACCTATACAGGTATATACAGTCACCTATACAGGTATATACAGACACATACAGATATATACAGTCACCTATACAGATATATATACAGTCACCCATACAGATATATACAGTCACCTATACAGATATATACAGTCACCCATACAGATATATACAGTCACCTATACAGATATATACAATCACCCATAGTCACCCATCTTTTCCAGGAGCAGACATAACTAAGAAACCATCAAACAAGCTGACACAATATCCTCCTGTTACCAGGGATCGGTGTTCTCCACCCTTGGCCTCAGAGCTTACACTCTACTCATCCACCGCTCCCTTTTTGTTAGTCAGGGGTCACCGACCACTCACAGTCTGTCCAATCTAATCCCAAGAGCTTACAGTCTACACCACTAACCCCCCCTGTCATGTATGGGAGAGCGGCAGCAGGACTTGGCAGAAGAGCTGGCACTTACCCTCTTGTATCCCAGGGAACGATCAGCCGCCTCCAGTTATATCCTTAGTCCTGGATGATGGGAGTTGGAATCCTCCTTTAGGGTCTTTCCCACAGTTTGTGGTCCCAGCTGTGGACTCTCGGTCTCTCCCAGTGATGTGTTTGCTGGAAGGGAATTGTCTGCAGTTCTCCCTCCTCCTCCTCCCATGCTGCCTCCTCTCCTCCTCCTGCCCTCCCTGCTGCCTCCTCTCCTCCTCCCTGCTGCCTCCTCTCCTCCTCCCTGCTGCCTCCTCTCCTCCTCCCTGCTGCCTCCTCTCCTCCTCCCTGCTGCCTCCTCTCCTCCTCCCTGCTGCCTCCTCTCCTCCTCCTGCCCTCCCTGCTGCCTCCTCTCCTCCTCCCTGCTGCCTCCTCTCCTCCTCCCTGCTGCCTCCTCTCCTCCTCCCTGCTGCCTCCTCCTGCCCTCCCTGCTGCCTCCTCTCCTCCTCCCTGCTGCCTCCTCCTGCCCTCCCTGCGGCCTCCTCTCCTCCTCCTGCCCTCCCTGCTGCCTCCTCTCCTCCTCCTGCCCTCCCTGCTGCCTCCTCTCCTCCTCCCTGCTGCCTCCTCCTGCCCTCCCTGCTGCCTCCTCTCCTCCTCCTCTTCTCCTCCCTGCTGCCTCCTCCTGCCCTCCCTGCTGCCTCCTCTCCTCCTCCCTGCTGCCTCCTCTCCTCCTCCTGCCCTCCCTGCTGCCTCCTCTCCTCCTCCTCTCCTCCTCCCTGCTGCCTCCTCTCCTCCTCCCTGCTGCCTCCTCTCCCCTCCTCCTCAGGTTGGAGTCAACTCTTCTTTGATTTACTCTTTATTCCAGGAGTAGCAGAGCTGACTATCCAGACCCGTCAGTCACTATGTCACCATCGCTTAAAGGGAAACTCCACTCATATAGAAAAAACTTACCTTACAACAGTGTCTCCCAACCAAGGAACCTCCAGCTGTGGCAAAACTACAACTCCCAGCATGCCCAGACAGCCAAAGGCATAGCAGAGCTGACTATGTAGACGTGTCAGTCGCTGTGTCACTAAGAACAACTGCTTAAGGGGAACTCCACTCATATACAAAAACCTTACTTTACACCAGTGTTCCCTGACTAGGATGCCTCTGGCTGTTTCAAAAGTACAACTCCCAACATGCCAGGACAGCTGAAGGCGTAGCAGAGCTGACTATCCTGACCTGTCAGTTGCTATGTTACCAAGGACAATCATTTAATGGGCAACTCTGCTTATATAGAGAACCCTTTCCTTACACCAGTGTTTTCCAACCAGGGTGCCTCCAGCTGTTGTAAAACTACAACTCCCAGCATGCCCGAACAGCCAAAGGAGTATCAGAGCTGACTATCCAGACCTGTCAGATGCTATGTCACTAAGGACAATTGCTTAAGGGGGAACTCCACTTATATAGAAAACCTTTATCTTACACCAGTGTTTCCCAACCAAGGTGCCCCTGGCTGTTGCAGAACTACAACTCCCAGCATTCCCGGACAGCCGAAGGCGTAGCAGAACTGACTATCCAGACCTGTCAGTCGCTATGTCACTAAGGACCTTACACCAGTGTTTCCCAACTAAGGTACCCATTGTCCCTTGGCACCTTGGAAGTTATTTTAACAATAAAAGATGTCACCCAACTTTCTGCCAACCCTGAAAGGTATATAAATCAACATTATGGTGTAGTTATACTGCTCCCTTCCTTTTGTACGTGTCAGTCTCCACTGCTAGTTTCTGCATTGTATTCATGAACAGAATTATGCTTTAGAGAGATGTTACCCAGCTTTCCGTCTACCCTGAATGCCACATGACACAGGGGTAACACTGCTAAGCCTATGCGAGCACCGTTCTTGCCGTTCATACCTATACCAGGATGAATATCGCCATTACAGTGCCTGTTGGGGGTGATATCCAGCTTTCCATCTACCCTGAATGGGATAAACATTTCACATCTCTAATTCTGGCTGTTGTAATTCTAGAATTACGCAAAGTTCGGGATGGAGAGAACAATATGTGGGAGGAAGTGAGTCCATGATGTAAACTTGTGGTCTCCAAACTGTGGCCCTCCAGCGGTTGCAAAACTACAACTCCCAGCATGCCCGGACAGCCGTTGGCTGTCCGGGCATGCTGGGAGTTGTAGTTTTGCAACCGCTGGAGGGCCACAGTTTGGAGACCACTGATGTAAACCCACGTGAAATTTGCAGGAATTGTCATGAAGTGTGACCTGGTGGTGTTTTGGTGTTTTGGTGGTGTTTTGGTGTAATTACAATGTCCCGCAGACATCATTTCTGTGTCCTATCACTACACTGAAGTGTCCTCAATCAACTATGGCGGCGTATTTAACCTCTTCATTTCAATTTCTTTATTCTTGTCTTGCATTGCAGGGGCCAATCAGGTGTCTTAACAGTAAACGCAGCATCTAAGCGGTTAAACGGCCAGGATCGGAGTTCTTGCAGTTCTTTTTTATGAACTGGTGCCAGAAAGTTAAACAGATTTGTAAATTACTTCTATTAAAAATCTTAATCCTTCCAGTACTCATTAGCTGCTGAATACTACAGAGGAAATTCTGTTCTTTGTTTTATTTCTTTTTTTGTCTTGTCCACAGTGCTCTCTGCTGACCCCTGATGTCCGTATCAAGAACTGTCCAGAGCAGGAGAAAATCCCCATAGCAAACCTATGCTGCTCTGGACAGTTCCTGACACGGACAGAGGTGTCAGCAGAGAGCACTGTGGACAAGGCAAAAAAAGAAATTCAAAAAGAACAGAATGTCCTTTGTAGCATACAGCTGCTAAAAAGTACTGGAAGGGTAAAGCAGAGGGCTCTGTGTTCAAAAAAGAAAAGAATTTCCTCTGTAGTGTTCAGCAGCTAATAAGTACTGGAAGGATTAAGATTTACAAATCTGTTTAGCTTTCTGGCACCAGTTGATTTAAAGACGTAAAAAAAAAAATGTTTTCCACCGGAGTACCCCTTTAATCACTTAATAACGAATAGTTTAGCCACCTTTTAATATACTACTGGGGGGGAATTTATTAATTGGCGTACACCTGCGAAATTGTGCACGCTGCAAGTTTTTATTTCACTTTCACATTGACTTGCACCAAAAGACCTAAGTTTGCGCTATTTTTATGTTGTCTACGCCGGCTTCATCATTTTCTTGTTGATCGTCTCCAAAGGATGGGGTATAAGATGTCTGATCGCCGGGGTCCCGCCTCTGGGGACCCCCACGATCTCCGGTCAGGCAATGGTGGCGTCTGGAACACGAAAGCTTGTCACGCCCCCTCCATTCATGTCTATGGGAGGTGGGGGGGGGGGGGGGTGACGGCTGTAGTCGCCAGTCATTCGGCACGGAGTTTGCTGCGTGCACCGGATGACTGGGGTGTCGTGCTGGAGATCGCGGAGGTCCCTATAGGCGGGACCACCAAGATCAGACATCTTATCCCCTATCCTTTGGATAGGAGAAGAAATGTTTTTCGGCAGAGTACCCCTTTAATATACAAGACATTTCCCTAAACATGCCTTGTGCCTCAGTGATGTCCTTAGCAGGAACCTCTCAGGACGTAACTAGTGAGACACGTTATCTGGTGCCGGCCCTTTAAAGGGGTACCCCGCAGCTCAGCGTTTGGAACAAACTGTTCCTTACGCTGGAGTCGGGAGCCCGTGACGTCATAGCCCCGCCCCCTCAATGCAAGTCTGTGGGAGGGGGCGTGACAGCCGTCACGCCCCCTCCCATAGACTTGCATTGAGGGGGCGGGACATCATGTGGGGGCGGAGTCGTGAAGTCACAATCTCACATCAACGTGGTCGGGTGCCGTTAGGATGAGAGCCTCCAGCGCTGCCAGAAGCCGCAACAGGTGGATGCTGCAGCCGAGATCCCGGGGGTCCCCAGCGGCGGGACCCCTGGGATCTGACATCTTATCCCCTATCCTTTCGATAGGGGATAAGATGTCTAGGGGTGGAGTACCCCTTTAAACAGATTTGTAAATTACTTCTATTAAAAATTCTTAATCCTTCCAGTACTTATAAGCTGCTGAATACTACAGAGGAAATTCTTTTCTTTTTGGAACACAGAGCTCTCTGCTGACATCACGAGCACAGTGCTCTCTGCTGACATCTCTGTCCATTTTAAGAAAATCCCCATAGAAAACATATGCTGTTCTGGACAGTTCCTAAAATGGACAGAGATGTCAGCAGAGAGCACTGTGCTCATGATGTCAGCAGAGAGCTCTGTGTTCCAAAAAGAAAAGAATTTCCTCTGTAGTATTCAGCAGCTCATAAGTACTGGAAGGATTAAGATTTTTTTTAATAGAAGTCATTTACAAATCTGTTTAACTTTCTGGCACCAGTTGATAAAAAAAAAAAAAAAAAAGTTTTCTACCTTTAAGACCCATCTGACTGTATACGACCCGTGGGCCCCGTACACACACACAGCACATTGTCTTCCCTCCATACGACAGCAGTTTTATCACCCACTAAAATTCCTGCAAAGTCCCCCCCAAAATGTCACCATTCCTGTGCAGACAAAGGCGCCGTCAAACCCGTCCTGGTATATGGAGCCTGCCTTAAAGGGGTACTCCGGCGCTTAGACATCTTATCCCCTATCCAAAAGGATAGGGGGATAAGATGCCTGATGGCGGGGGTCCCGCCGTTGGGGACCCCCGTGATCTTGCACGCCGCACCCCGTTAAAATCAGTCGCCGGAGCGTGTTCGCTCTGGGTCTGATTACTGTCGATGGCGGGGCCGGAGTATTGTGACATCAAGGCTCCGCCCCGTGTGACGTCACGCTCAGCCCCCTTCAATGCAAGTTTATGGGAGGGGGCGTGACGGTTGTCACGCCCCCTCCCATAAGCTTGCATTGAGGGGGGCGGAGCGTGACATCACACGGGGTGGAGGCGTGACGTCACTATGCTCCGGCCCCGCGATCGACAGTAATCAGACCCGAAGCGAGCACGCTCCGGCGACTGATTTTAACGGGGTGCAGCGTGCAAGATCACGGGGGTCCCCAGCAGTCCCACAGAAGTTTTATCACCCACTAAAATTCATGCAAAGTCCCCCCCCCCCCAAAATGTCACCATTCCTGTGCAGACAAAGGCGCCGTCAAACCCGTCCTGGTATGTGGAGCCTGCTGCGTACATGTGAGCGTACCCTTAAAGGGGTACTCCGGCGCTTAGACATCTTATCCGCTATCCAAAAGGATAGGGGATAAGATGCCTGATCGCTGGGGACCCCCGTGATCTTGCACGCCGCACCCCGTTAAAATCAGTCGCCGGAGCGTGTTCGCTCCGGGTCTGATTACTGTCGATGGCGGGGCCGGAGTATTGTGACATCAAGGCTCCGCCCCGTGTGACATCACGCTCCGCCCCCTTCAATGCAAGCTTATGGGAGGGGGCGTGAGGGTTGTCACGCCCCCTCCCATAAGCTTGCATTGAGGGGGCTTGCATTGAGGGGGCCATAAGCCTGCTGCGTACATGTGAGCGTACCCTTAAAGGGGTACTCCGGCGCTTAGACATCTTATCCCCTATCCAGGGGGATAAGATGCCTGATGGCGGGGGTCCCGCCGCTGGGGACCACCGTGATCTTGCACGCCGCACCCCGTCAAAATCAGTCCCCGGGGGTACACAAGAATGACTGGCTGTGTTATACTGGGGGTCCCTGCAGTGACCGGGATCACAGATGGCTCCTAAAATTGGCCGGGATTGGAGTTGACAAGGGGCAAGTGACAACAATATACATAATAGGGGGAGATTTATAAAAACCCACGCAAAGGAAAAGTTGCCCAGTTGCCCATAGCAACCAGTCAGATTTCTTCTCTCATTTGGCAGAGGCCTTGGTAAAAATGAAAGCAGCGATCTGATTGGTTGCTATGGGGAACTGGGCAACTTTTCCTCTGGAGTTGCACTCCTTTAAAATAGGGAACCAATCAGATTTGACCCTATAAAACGCTTGACAAAGCACCTTTTAATGTGCCTGACGAGGAGTAGAGATAAACGAACTTACAGTAAATTCGATTCGTCACGAACTTCTCGGCTCGGCAGTTGATGCCTTATCCTGCATAAATTAGTTCAGCTTTCAGGTGCTCCCGTGGGCTGGAGACTCTTTCCTAGGAATGTATCCACCTTTTCCAGCCCACCGGAGCACCTGAAGGCTGAACTAACTTACGCAGGTAAAGTCATCAACTGCCGAGCCGAGAAGTTCGTGACGAATTGAATTTACTGTAAGTTCGCTCATCTCTAACGAAGAGCATGCCGTAACTGTACAGAATGAGTCACGAAAAAGTTTAGAGTAGTGGTCTTCAACCTGCGGACCTCCAGATGTTGCAAAACTACAACTCCCAGCATGCCCGGACAGCCGTTGGCTGTCCGGGCATGCTGGGAGTTGTAGTTTTGCAACATCTGGAGGTCAGCAGGTTGAAGACCACTGGTTTAGAGGGTTAATTATCAAGAAATAGAAACCTAGAGCTAAAAAAACAGCACCACCCCGTCCTCAGATTGTGTATTATTACCTCAATGGAACGGAGCTGTAATACCACACACAACCTAAGGACAGGGGTGGTGCTGTTTTTCTATTCCTAAATCACTCCTTTAGGGTACGTTCAGACGAGCTGATTTTCGCAGCGTATTTTGCTGCAGATCCGCCACTGAAGGACCTCTATGTGCTGCCTTTACATGGGACTGCTCGGAGCAGCAATACGCCGCTACGAGCAGACACACTGCGATGTGCGAGTCGCAGCGCGCATGCGCAGTATACTCGCGCATCACGGCAGCTCTCAGCCCAGATCATTGAGCAGGGGGAGCGGTCGCTACGTGTGCAAGTATAATGCACATGCGCCGGCGACTCGCACATTGCTTCAGTGTGTCTGCACGTAGCAGCGTATTGCCGCTCTGGATGTCGCCCTCCATCGCTGTGTCCCCGCCGCTCCGGACCGTCACCGCTGCCCTGGATGTCGCCCTCCATCGCTGTGTCCCCGCCGCTCCGGACCGTCACCGCTGCCCTGGATGTCGCCCTCCATCGCTGTGTCCCCGCCGCTCCGGACCGTCACCGCTGCCCTGGATGTCGCCCTCCATCGCTGTGTCCCCGCCGCTCCGGACCGTCACCGCTGCCCTGGATGTCGCCCTCCATCGCTGTGTCCCCGCCGCTCCGGACCGTCACCGCTGCCCTGGATGTCGCCCTCCATCGCTGTGTCCCCGCCGCTCCGGACCGTCACCGCTGCCCTGGATGTCGCCCTCCATCGCTGTGTCCCCGCCGCTCCGGACCGTCACCGCTGCCCTGGATGTCGCCCTCCATCGCTGTGTCCCCGCCGCTCCGGACCGTCACCGCTGCCCTGGATGTCGCCCTCCATCGCTGTGTCCCCGCCGCTCCGGACCGTCACCGCTGCCCTGGATGTCGCCCTCCATCGCTGTGTCCCCGCCGCTCCGGACCGTCACCGCTGCCCTGGATGTCGCCCTCCATCGCTGTGTCCCCGCCGCTCCGGACCGTCACCGCTGCCCTGGATGTCGCCCTCCATCGCTGTGTCCCCGCCGCTCCGGACCGTCACCGCTGCCCTGGATGTCGCCCTCCATCGCTGTGTCCCCGCCGCTCCGGACCGTCACCGCTGCCCTGGATGTCGCCCTCCATCGCTGTGTCCCCGCCGCTCCGGACCGTCACCGCTGCCCTGGATGTCGCCCTCCATCGCTGTGTCCCCGCCGCTCCGGACCGTCACCGCTGCCCTGGATGTCGCCCTCCATCGCTGTGTCCCCGCCGCTCCGGACCGTCACCGCTGCCCTGGATGTCGCCCTCCATCGCTGTGTCCCCGCCGCTCCGGACCGTCACCGCTGCCCTGGATGTCGCCCTCCATCGCTGTGTCCCCGCCGCTCCGGACCGTCACCGCTGCCCTGGATGTCGCCCTCCATCGCTGTGTCCCCGCCGCTCCGGACCGTCACCGCTGCCCTGGATGTCGCCCTCCATCGCTGTGTCCCCGCCGCTCCGGACCGTCACCGCTGCCCTGGATGTCGCCCTCCATCGCTGTGTCCCCGCCGCTCCGGACCGTCACCGCTGCCCTGGATGTCGCCCTCCATCGCTGTGTCCCCGCCGCTCCGGACCGTCACCGCTGCCCTGGATGTCGCCCTCCATCGCTGTGTCCCCGCCGCTCCGGACCGTCACCGCTGCCCTGGATGTCGCCCTCCATCGCTGTGTCCCCGCCGCTCCGGACCGTCACCGCTGCCCTGGATGTCGCCCTCCATCGCTGTGTCCCCGCCGCTCCGGACTGTCTCTGCTGGCCGGGATCGTCGCTCTTCATCACATCACTGCGCATGCCGCTCCTATTGGATGACGGGGCGACGTGATGATGACAAAGGAGAGCGACGGCGATGCAGAGTATCCTGAAGAGGACGCTCCGGAGCGCAGGGGACAGGTGTGATCATCAACGGACCACATGGGGCACCTTAAAAGGCTGGGCATTATCGGCAACATAATTGCTGATACCGATAATTGGTCGATCCCTAAATATATAAATATATACAAATACATTATATATATAAATACACATATATATATATATATATATATACACACACACACACACACACACACAAATGAGCAGAAATTGTCCATAGAGTGGGGCCCTATCAAGCCAAGGGCCCAGCATTCCCATCCCCTTCAGTTCATAGCACCGAGGCAGCCAATCACAAGCCAGCAGTGGAAGGAATGAGATGCTGGGCACGCTAAACAATCGGCCCCACCTTGTGGACACTTGGGGTAATACCTCTGAATAGCTGTCCAACCCTATCTGGTCCTGTGAGCAGTTACACTAAACAAGAACATTCATCAGATCCTTTTATTACTAAATATTGAGGATTTTTACTCCAATGTGGAGCCAAATCTTCTATACCCGAATACCACTTAAAAGTATTCACACCCTAGGATGCAGGGACAGTCAGGCAGGACATAAGACACAGGATTGTTTTATTTCACTTTTATTAGAAAACCCTCCATTGTTCCACAAGGGGGCAGTGTAGAGCCCAGTGCTCAGTAGCGCCCCTTCCCTGTACAGATGACACTTAGCAGGTAAAAGGCTTTTGCACCCAAAAAAAATAAAATAAAAAAATAATCGTCCCATAGACACAATTATAAGGGTTTATGCTGCTGTGGTGGCACCGACAGAGTAACTGCACATCCATAGTGACCCTCCCCACAGGAAAAAAAAAAATTTTTTTTTGTTGTTGTTGAAGTCAATGAATATGCCCCAATATTCGTGAGGTCATGGAGCGCCACACACTGGAGATCAGATGGTGCCAGAGCTGCCTCAGGGGGGCGCCTGGGGTTTCCTGGAGAAGGCAGCAGTAGGTGGTGAGGTATGACACAGCTAGTCCGGAGTATGAGGACCCCCTCAGTTCTTCTTGGGTTTGGGGGTGTCGTATTTTCTCTTGCTTGAAAACCAGAGGAGGAGTGGGATCCCGATGGAGGGCAGAGTCATCACTCCGAAGGCCGCCCAGTCCAGCTATAGGGAGAAAACAAGAATGTCAGTGTGACAGAGCCGCCATCCTACAGATAAGGCTGCAGCAGCGCCCCCTAGTGAGCACACTATGTGCAGACACAATCTGAACAAGAGAACCCAGATCTTAGTAAATTATTACAGAATGTGGCTGACCGGACCCACGTGTACCATCACAAGTATTTACTGTGTCCCCTGCTGACGCAGTACAAAACAGAAAAATACGTCGGGTCTTTGGTGACACTCAGTAGCATTTGGATTTTTAATGACGGCGACAGCCAGGTTGGTATTATCCATCTTGACTCAGTTTTCTGGTAATGTAAACAACATATTTACTACCATGACCCCCTTGCAGAAGCGTTTTTTTTTTAATTTTTTTTACACAATCAATGTGTCTTCAGCTGTTGCAAAACTACAACTCCCAGCATGCCCGGACAGCCGTTGGCTGTCCGGGCATGCTGGGAGTTGTAGTATTGCAACAGCTGGAGACACTTTTTTGCAAAACACTGCTTTATGGACACATTTTTAGATTATTCATTGTCCCATCCATGTAGCCATTTGGGGGCTTGTTTTTTTTTTTTGCAGGATGAGTTGTATTTTTTAATGGCAATGTTTTGGGGTACATAAAACAGTTTTTTTTTTTTAATTAAATTTGTTTTGTGGGGCAAATGGAGAGAGAAAGGCAAATGTAAAATTAATTTTCCTTACACCAAACAGGATAAATAAAATGTGAGAAATATGATAAATCCCCTCCCCTGAGGAAGCTTCAGAGAAACCCGTCAGGCACACTGATACCACAGCGGTCTGTATGTGTGTAGTATTGCACCTGCCCTCCTAGCTGGCAGGGTAATTATAATAGCCACTGGGGTGGGGGATTATTAATCCGTGTCCCCCCCCCCCCCACACACACACACACACGTGCAGTTTCTATGTCATTTAAGAAATGGCACATGTAACATAATAAATTGTGAGAATTTTTTAAAATGAGGGGAAAAAACTAAGCAGACTAGGGAGTGGAGTATACGCGTGCAAAAATTATACGCAGATTACAAATACAACAAATCTGTGCAGGCTAAGCCACGCCCCCTTCTCGTGCAAAAATGTCATGCATTGTGCTGTGTATGATCTGAGCACTGACAGGCTGACCCCTCACCCCAACAACCTCTGCAGCAATGCTGGCAGCACTCACATTTCTATTTCCCCACAGACAACCTTTGGATATGACGCTGAGCACGTGCACTCAAAAAATGACGAACTTCAAGAACAATAGCGCAAAACAATCCTAAATAATCAGATGATCTATCCCATGAATCAGGTACAACTACATGAACCAGCATTGCTGCACTCTCATGGATTATATACGTATATCTGCACGGCTTCGGTCACATGACTATTGTACTGAGTAACACGGTCACGGTCATATTTGCTGTATGACTATATCGGCTCTTTATTGGATGATGTATATAGGTCTCAGCGATGTCTCGTCTGTAAAGTTTATGAGGAATTCTCCTAATAAAGCAGAAATATGGGATTTTATGATTCTGTTTTCTTTGTTGGTTTGGTACAATTGTTGTACGGCTGCAGTTCATTTTGTACAGGTGTCTTAGCCCAAGATTAAAGGGGTACACCCGGGAACTGAATCCCATCAGGATAGGGCATAAGTATCTGATTGCGGGGGAGGTCGGACCACTGGGACCCCCCGTAATTGCCTGTACAGGACGCTGGCTACTTACATGTCTGTGGCGCACTCCGGTCCTGACCTTCCTGGAGGAATACGTGACGGCCAATCACCCGCTGAGGTGGGAGACCACTGTACAGGAGATCAGCGGGGGTCCCAGTGATCAGACAGGGGATAAGCCTCTGATATGTTCAGGTCCCTGTACTTCACTAAATCCATCCAGTTCTCATTAACAGCTCTAACCCAACCATTGTTTTCTTGTACTTTGTATTGATGTTAGGGACCCTGATAAGTGTTGGGACCTTTTTAATGTAAACGTTGCGTTAAACGATTTCTATCACTAATACTTTAATGGTAAGTTCCTTCAGTGCATAACATTTTTTTTTTTTTTGACGAGCTGGAGACATCAAAATGAATTGTGATTCCTCATTTCCCAGGACTACCCCCTTTAAATGTTATCCCCCGTCCACAAGGAACTGTCTGACTGGTGGGTGGTGCAAGTGCATTAATATATATATACAAAGGATAGGGGATAAGATGTCAGATCGCCGGGGTCCCGCTGCTGGGGACCCCGGGGATCGCTGCTGCAGCACCCCGCCATCATTAATGCACAGAGCGAGATCGCTCTGCACGTAATGACGGGCGATACAGGGGCCGGAGCATCGTTACGTCATGGCTCCGCCCCTCATGACGTCATGGCTCCGACCCTCGTGACGTCATGGCTCCGCCCCTCGTGACATCACGGCCCGCCTCTGTCAATACAATGGGTGGGGGACGTGGCGGTCATCACGCCCCCTGCCATAGACTTGCATTAAGGGGACGGGCCGTGATGTCATGAGGGGTGGAGCCATGACGTCACGCTGCTCCGGCCCCTGTATCGCCCGTCATTACGTGCAGAGCGATCTCGCTCTGTGCAGTAATGATGGCGGGATGCCGCAGCGGCCATCCCCGGGGTCCCCAGCAGCGGGACCGCGGCGATCTAACATCTTATCCCCTATCCTTTGGATAGGGGATAAGATGCCAGGGGCGGAGTACCCCTTTAAAAGTGCAGCTTCATTGTGTGTGTATGTCCATGTTATAGGTGCAGATTCATAATATATAAGCACACAATGAATCTGCACTATATAATATTATATATATATATATATATATATATATATATATATATATATATATATATATATATATATATATATTTTATAGTTGCAGATTCCGCTGTGACCGGTATAGATATTTCCCATCATATCTGACTTCATACGTCCATAAATTCTACATAATAAAGAATCAGGACTCCTGAAGGCGTCGCTACTTACAAAATGTGGGGAGAACCGTCTGTCGAACTCTCTCTGAGCCAGGATCCCTCCTTGTCCGGGGGCGCTGGTGTACCCCACCTGTCAGCAGAAGACAAGACGTCACCCTCAGTTATCACTGGCTGCCCCCACAATGTTCCTGTTTATCTATGGCCACTGGACTGACTGGTACTTACCACAACCTGAGAGCCCTCCTGAGCCAGGTAAGTGATGGTGGCAGAGGTGAAGTTGAAGTACCCGGCCTTTAGGGGGCGCAGGACCACGGTGTGGGAGACGTTGCTGGCTCTGAAGACGGGGGAGAGTTAAGGAAAAAGGACACAAGGGGGTGAGAGGCACAGACATAGCATAACGGGAGGACCCCTAATGTAGGATCGGGGGGGGGGGGGGGGGGGGGACACTGACACCATCGTCATAAGCCGACTGTCCTCTTAAAGGGCCCATGTGGGTGCAGTATTCAGCCTGACATGAGATGGGGCATCAGTCAGTGACCCATCCAGTCAGCGTAACGCTAGACTGGTGTGTCTCCAGCTGTTGCAAAACTACAACTCCCAGCATGCCCGGACAGCCGAAGGCTGTCCGGGCATGCTGGGAGTTGTAGTTTTGCAAAGAGTTACAGAGGCAGGAAATAGTCATCAGGGCAACAGGGCATCTAGAAGACACCCCGCTATCCACCACCAGCTGGAAAGAACATGGGGTAAAACAAAATTTTTGTTCTTGCACTCCTTATGGTAAATAAAAAAAAAATAATCTTTCTAATATACTTTGTATAAAATAAAAAAAATAAAAAAATAATAATAATAATAATAATAATAATGAAAAAATAGATTTCTATGTTTTGTGTTAAAAAAAAAACTGCCACTAGGTGTCTCCCTACTTGTCCAGAGCACATTTCCCCCCAAGCCCCCCCCCCCCCATCTCTTGCACAGACTTTGGACTCCTGCTGGCCTGGCAGAAGTCCAAAATCAGGAAATGCAGTCTGGAGTGCTAAGGTGTGTGTGCAGCCTTAGCCAATCACAGCTCATTGCACACTGAACTTCTCTGGGCTGTGTGTAGCAGAGTGAGGGAGGAAGTTCTCCCCTGTATGGCTTCAGATGATGTCACGCCTGCTGGGGAACGCCCCTTCCCAGTCTGTGAATCTGATTGAGCAGAAAATACAGAGCAATATCCAGGTAGAAAACTAAAAAATAATAAAAATAAAGGCCGGGGGTGGTTTATCATGATGGGGGCAGTGACCTAGGGGGGGAATTATATAATTTTACAAGATCATGACAGGTACTCTTTAAGTGAAAGGATACGGGGCGATTCTGTCCCATTTAACATTCAGCATCCCGGAGACGATCCCGAAGTCCTCAGGAGGGAAGGAATCGTCGGAAAGCTCCACATCCAGGGCGGCGCTAGAGAGAAGAGAGGCAAATTATAAATACAGGACCCTGGGGTACAGAATCACTCCTCAGGGGTCTCACTGGTTTATTACTAATAATACCCCTAAGATCACTCAACCCCTGGAAGAGTATAAGGCAATGGCCCCAAACTTGTGGACCTCCAGCTGTTGCAAAACTACAACTCCCAGCATGCCCAAGGTTGTAGTTCTGCAACAGCCGGAGTTCGAGAGTTTGAAATAAAAAAAAAAAAACAGATTTAATTGAACTCTGTGACCACAATGGGGCGTCATTCAACTATTAGAGTCAGAAAGGGTAAAAGTAACTGGGATTATACTTGTATGTACACTGGGTGTTTACTCACGAGCAGTCAGGAGTCTGGGAAAGCTGGATGATAGGCATTCCGTCACCAAGCTTTCCCGGAAACCAAACTAACCAGGACCTGTACGGACGCGGCCTTACGCACACTGTATGAACAGGCAGATCTCCCTGCAGGAGCTTGGGTAGGATGGGTGACTGGCTATATGAAATCAGGCATAGCGATCATCACCTTGCTTTCCTAAAGGGGTGCTCCAGTGTTTAAAAACCACTCCGTGTCTGGTCTCCATTGTCATAGCTGTACATGAGCAGCGGAGGGGTCACCGCAAGCCCTGGCAGATCTACCAGACAGGACTCCAGGAAAGCTGGGTGAATGGCAGTACAAATATTAAAGCAGTTTCCTGATGTGGTCTGTGTTTAACCCCTTAAGGACTCAGGGTTTTTGCATTTTCGTTTTTTCCTCCTTACCTTTTAAAAATCATAACCCTTTCAATTTTCCACCTAAAAATCCATATGATGCTTATTTTTTGCGTCGCCAATTCTACTTTGCAGTGACATTAGTCTTTTTACCCAAAAATTCACGGCGAAACGGAAAAAAAAATAATTGTGCGATAAAAATCGAAGAAAAAATGCCATTTTGTAACTTTTGGGGGCTTCCGTTTCTACGCAGTGCATATTTCGGTAAAAATTACACCTTATCATTATTCTGTAGGTCCATACGGTTAAAATGATCCCCTACTTATATAGGTTTGATTTTGTCGCACTTCTGGAAAAAATCATAACTACATGCAGGAAAATTTATACGTTTAAAAATGTCATCTTCTGACCCCTATAACTTTTATTTTTCCACGTACAGGGCGGTATGAGGGCTCATTTTTTGCGCCGTGATCTGAAGTTTTTATCGGTACAATTTTTTGTTTTGATCGGACTTTTTGATCGCTTGTTATTCATTTTTTAATGGTATAAAAAGTGACCAAAAATACACTTTTTTGGACTTTGGAATTTTTTTGCGCGTACGCCATTGACAGAGCGGATTAATGATATATTTTTATAGTTCGGAAATTTAAGCACGCGGCGATACCACATATGTTTATTTTTTATTTTTTTATTTACACGGTTTTATTTTTTTTATGGGAAAGGGGGGTGATTCAAACTTTTATTAGGGAAGGGGTTAAATGACCTTTAACACTTTTTTTTTACTTTTTTTTTGCAGTGTTCTAGGTCCCATAGGGACCCTATAACACTGCACACACTGATCATTATTATCCCATAGGAACCTATAACACTGCACACACTGATCTCTTATACTGATCATTATTATCCCATAGGAACCTATAACACTGCACACACTGATCCCGTATACTGATCATTGTTATCCCATAGGGACCTATAACACTGCACACACTGATCTCCTATGCTGATCATTATTATCCCATAGGGACCTATAACACTGCACACACTGATCATTATTATCCCATAGGAACCTATAACACTGCACACACTGATCTCTTATACTGATCATTATTATCCCATAGGGACCCTATAACACTGCACACACTGATCATTATTATCCCATAGGAACCTATAACACTGCACACACTGATCTCTTATACTGATCATTATTATCCCATAGGGACCTATAACACTGCACACATTGATCTCCTATGCTGATCATTGTTATCCCATAGGGACCTATAACACTGCACACACTAATCCCTTATACTGATCATTGTTATCCCATAGGGACCTATAACACTGCACACACTGATCTCGTATACTGATCATTGTTATCCCATAGGGACCTATAACACTGCACACACTGATCTCCTATGCTGATCATTATTATCCCATAGGGACCTATAACACTGCACACACTGATCTCTTATACTGATCATTATTATCCCATAGGGACCTATAACACTGCACACACTGATCATTGTTATCCCATAGGGGCCTATAACACTGCACAGACTGATCTCTTATACTGATCATTGTTATCCCATAGGGACCTATAACACTGCACACACTGATCTCCTATGCTGATCATTGTTATCCCATAGGGACCTATAACACTGCACACATTGATCTCCTATGCTGATCATTGTTATCCCATAGGGACCTATAACACTGCACACACTGATCTCTTATACTGATCAATATTATCCTATAGGGACCTATAACACTGCACACACTGATCTCTTATACTGATCATTGTTATCCCATAGGGACCTATAACACTGCACACACTGATCTCCTATGCTGATCATTATTATCTCATAGGGACCTATAACACTGCACACACTGATCTTATACACTGATCATTATTATCCCATAGGGACCTATAACACTGCACACACTGATCTCTTATATTGATCATTATTATCCCATAGGGACCTATAACACTGCACACACTGATCTCTTATACTGATCATTATTATCCCATAGGGGCCTATAACACTGCACACACTGATCATTGTTATCCCATAGGGACCTATAACACTGCACACATTGATCTCCTATGCTGATCATTGTTATCCCATAGGGACCTATAACACTGCACACACTGATCTCTTATACTGATCAATATTATCCTATAGGGACCTATAACACTGCACACACTGATCTCTTATACTGATCATTGTTATCCCATAGGGACCTATAACACTGCACACACTGATCTCTTATACTGATCAATATTATCCTATAGGGACCTATAACACTGCACACACTGATCTCTTATACTGATCATTGTTATCCCATAGGGACCTATAACACTGCACACACTGATCCCTTATACTGATCATTGTTATCCCATAGGGACCTATAACACTGCACACACTGATCTCCTATGCTGATCATTATTATCCCATAGGGACCTATAACACTGCACACACTGATCCCTTATACTGATCATTGTTATCCCATAGGGACCTATAACACTGCACACACTGATCATTGTTATCCCATAGGGGCCTATAACACTGCACACACTGATCTCTTATACTGATCATTATTATCTCATAGGGACCTATAACACTGCACACACTGATCTTTTATACTGATCATTATTATCTCATAGGGACCTATAACACTGCACACACTGATCTTATACACTGATCATTATTATCCCATAGGGACCTATAACACTGCACACACTGATCTCTTATACTGATCATTATTATCTCATAGGGACCTATAACACTGCACACACTGATCTCTTATACTGATCATTATTATCTCATAGGGACCTATAACACTGCACACACTGATCTTTTATACTGATCATTATTATCTCATAGGGACCTATAACACTGCACACACTGATCATTATTATCCCATAGGGACCTATAACACTGCACACACTGATCATTATTATCCCATAGGGGCCTATAACACTGCACACACTGATCATTGTTATCCCATAGGGACCTATAACACTGCACACATTGATCTCCTATGCTGATCATTGTTATCCCATAGGGACCTATAACACTGCACACACTGATCTCTTATACTGATCAATATTATCCTATAGGGACCTGTAACACTGCAAACACTGATCTCTTATAATGATCATTGTTATCCCATAGGGACCTATAACACTGCACACACTGATCTTATACACTGATCATTGTTATCCCATAGGGACCCATAACACTGCACACACTGATCTCCTATACTGATCATTGTTATCCCATATGGACCTATAACACTGCACACACTGATCTCTTATACTGATCATTATTATCCCATAGGGACCCATAACACTGCACACACTGATCTCCTATGCTGATCATTATTATCCCATAGGGACCTATAACACTGCACACACTGTTCTCTTATACTGATAATTGTTATCCCATAGGGACCTATAACACTGCACACACTGATCTCTTATACTGATCATTATTATCCCATAGGGACCTATAACACTGCACACACTGACCTCTTATACTGATCAATATTATCCCATAGGGACCTATAACACTGCACACACTGATCTCCTATACTGATCATTATTATCCCATAGGGACCTATAACACTGCACACACTGATCTCCTATGCTGATCATTATTATCCCACAGGGACCTATAACACTGCACACACTGATCATTGTTATCCCATAGAGACCTATAACACTGCACACACTGATCATTGTTATCCCATAGAGACCTATAACACTGCACACACTGATCTCCTATACTGATCATTATTATCCCATAGGGACCTATAACACTGCACACACTGATCTCCTATACTGATCATTATTATCCCATAGGGACCTATAACACTGCACACACTGATCTCCTATGCTGATCATTATTATCCCATAGGGACCTATAACACTGCACACACTGATCATTGTTATCCCATAGAGACCTATAACACTGCACACACTGATCTCTTACACAGATCACTGGCATGTATTAACACGCCTGTGATCAGTGTTATCGGTGCTTGACTGCTCCTGCCTGGATCTCAGGCACGGAGCAATCATTCGTCGATCGTACACAGAGGAGGCAGGTAAGGTCCCTCCCGGTGTCCTGTAAGCTGTTCGGGACACCGCGATTTCACAGCGGCGGTCCCGAACAGCCCAACTGAGCAGCCGGGATACTTTCACTTTAGAAGCGGCGGTCAACTCTGACCGCCGCTTCTAAAGGGTTAATACCACACATTGCCGTTGATGAGCGCCGGGACCGACACGATGTGATGCGAGGTCGCAGCGCGACCCCGCTTCATATGGCGGGAGCTGGCGCAGGACGTAAATATACGTCCTGCGTCGTTAAGGGGTTAAAGGGGTACTCCACTGGAAAACATTATTTTAAATCAACTGGTGGCAGAAAGTTACATATTTGTAAATTACTTCTATTTAAAAATCTTTACCCTTCCAGTACTTATCAGCTGCTGTATGCTCCAAAGGAAGTTCTTCTCTTTTTGAATTTCTTTCCAGTCTTATCACAGTGCTCTCTGCTGACACCTCTGTCCATGTCAGGAACTGTCCAGAGTAGGAGCAAATCCCCATAGCAAACCTCTCCTGCTCTGGACAGTTCCTGACATGGACAGAGGTGTCAGCAGAGAGCACTGCGGTAAGACAGAAAAAGAACTACACAACTTCCTGTGGAGCATACAGCAGCTGATAAGTACTGGAAGGGTTAAGATTTTCTTAATAGAAGTCATTTACAAATCTGTTTAACTTTCTGGCATCAGTTGATTTAAAAAAAAAAAAATAATAATAATAATAATAATAATAATAATTAAATAATAATGTTTTCCAGTGGAGTACCCCTTTAACATACTCCAGCTTTTGAAAAACGTATCTCTATGAACAGGATACGGGATAAGTATCTGATCGCGCTGGTGGGGGGGGGGGGGGGGATATTGGGGGTCTGACCGCTGGGACCCCCATGAACAGAACAGGGCCCCACATGCTTCATGCATTCTCTATGGGGGTCTCAGACTCATGAGCACTGTACTTGTGGATCTCCAGCGCCCCCCATAGAGAGACACACTCCATGCACTGGGGACCATATGTCTGTACATCATGGGGGTTCCAGTGGTCAGACCCCCTACGATCAGATACTTATCCCCAATCCTGTGAATAGGAGACAAAAATTTAGAAAATGCTTGACACCTTGACACTTGTTACTACTATCCACCCAGCTTTTCTGGAGTCCTGACTGGTAGATCTGCTGCTGTTTCTGGTGACCCCTCCTGTGATCTTGTGAAGATATATATATTACTATAGTCTCCACACTGCCGTCCCCCCAAGGAGCAGATAAACCCCCCCACCCTGTGGCCCCTGCG
This sequence comes from Hyla sarda, assembly GCF_029499605.1. NCBI lineage: Eukaryota > Metazoa > Chordata > Amphibia > Anura > Hylidae > Hyla > Hyla sarda. The sequence continues at coordinate 103,783,607 of NC_079199.1, forward strand.
GCCCTCACCTGGAGCCCACATTGTAGATGTTATACTGCAGCGTCAGGTCCTTCCCCTCCACCGCGTATCTGTTCAGTAGGGTCTTTGACGCCAACAACCGGGCGCCTTCCTCGCACCGGACGACCGCCAAGAGGGCGAGCAGCGCAGCAAATAACGTCTTCATCTGCAGGGAAGAGAGAAGCGTCAGCGTGAAACAAAAAAAAACGGTCTTAAAGGGACAGTACACTCATTCATTAACTGTGTGAGTTACCTGCACATCACATGACCTGTATCGTCTTATGTCAGTGGTCAACAAACGTTGCAAAACTACAACTTCCAGCATGCCCGGACAGCCAACGGCTGTCCGGGCATGCTGGGAGTTGTAGTTTTGCAACAGCTGGAAGTTCACAGTTTGGAGATCACTATAAGAATAAAGATAAATGTCCCTTTAAAAGCTAATACAACCCCCATCAGATCCTCCCATAATACACATACTAGACTATTAATATGAAATAATAAAGCAGAGGCCTCCGAGGCTCCAGTAAGACCCATAGTAACACATACGGCTCCATACGTCATGTATAAGGCATTACAACGTAGAGATGAAGGGGCCGCTCAGTACATATACGTGGCCCCGTCACCACCACCACCACCCCCTTCGGCCCCTCTTACCCCGCCGGTTTCCAGCTCACACTGACTCCACACCGGGCTCTACGTGATCACACACTGAGGAAGGACACGTCAACCCGCGACAGAACGGATATCCGGCCCCGCTGTGCCCGAGCATCATGGGAAATGTAGTCAGGGCCGGCCGTGCCGAGTCACGTGACCATGTATCCTGGCAACGCGGTGCTGTGAGAGAAAAACCGCCTGCGCCCGCGGGAAATACAACACTCGTCTGAGGAGAGCGATGACGTCACTGCACTAATATATATTACTTATATGTATAGAGCGGTGACGTCACTACTGTAATATATATCACTTATGTGTATTGAGCGGTGACGTCACTACTGTAATATATATCACTTATATGTACACCCCTAGATTAATGCTGTGAGGTAAAAAATATTGTGAGGTGAAATAAGAATCCTCACTATGCCCCTCTAGATGAATGTTATGAGGTAAAACCTCAAATATTACAAATAAAATCTTACTATACCCCCTAGATAAGTATTGTGAGGTAAAATCCCCTAAATGTAAAATATATATATATATATATATTAAAGTACTAAAATCTCACTATACCGCAAAATGGAAACTGTGAGGTAAAAAAAAAAACTAAATATAAAACAAATTCTCACAATACCATAGACAAATACTACGTGACAAAAAGCTCCAAATGTAATTCTTATTATATATAAATACTGTGAGGTAAATACCCCTGTATACAAAATAAAAAAAATAAAAATGGAGAGATTTATTAAAACCTGTGTAGCGGAAAACTTGGCAGTTGCCCATAGCAACCGATCAGATCGCTCCTTTCATTTTTCAAAAACCTTTTAACCCCTTAAAGGAGTAGTCCAGTGGTGACCCAGTGGTGAACAACTTATCCCCTGTCCTAAAGATAGGGGATAAGTTGCAGATCGCGGGGGGTCCGACTGCTGGGGCCCCCTGCGATCTCCTGTACGGAGCCCCGATAGCCTGCGGGAAGGGGACGTGTCGACCTCCGCACGAAGCGGCGGCCGACACGCCCCCTCAATACAACTCTATGGCAGAGCCGAAGCGCTGCCTTCGGCAATCTCCGGCTCTGCCATAGCGATGTATTGAGGGGGGCCTGTCAGCCGCCGCTTCGTGCGGGGGTCGACACCCGCTATCTGGCCGGAGAGCCTGGCCCCCGTACAGAGAGATCGCAGGGGGGCCCCAGGGGTTGGACCCCCCACGATCTCAAACTTATCCCCTATCCTTAGGATAGGGGATACGTTTTTCACCACTGGACTACCCCTTTAAGGACCCAGCCCATTTATACCTTAAGGACCCGGCCATTTTTTGCACATCTGACCACTGTCACTTCAAGCATTAATAACTCTGATGCTTTTACCTTTCATTCTGATTCCGAGATAGTTTTTTTCGTGACATATTCTACTTTATGTTAGTGGTAAAATTTCATCGATACTTGCATAATTTCTTGGTGAAAAATTCCAAAATTTTATGGAAAAATTTAAATTTTTGAATTTTTTTTTAACTTTGAAGCTCTCTGCTTATAAGGAAAATGGACATTCTAAATAAATGATTCACATATACAATATGTCTACTTTATGTTTGCATCATAAAATTGACGAGTTTTTACTTTTGGAAGACACCAGAGGGCTTCAAAGTTCAGCAGCAATTTTCCAATTTTTCACAAAATTTCCAAAATCACAATTTTTCAGGGACCAGTTCAGGTTTGAAGTGGATTTGAAGGGCCTTCATATTAGAAATACCCCATAAATGACCCAATTATAAAAACTACACCCCCCAAAGTATTCAAAATGACATTCAGTAAGTGTGTTAACCCTTTAGGTGTTTCACAGGAATAGCAGCAAAGTGAAGGAGAAAATTCAAAATCTTCATTTTTTACACTCGCATGTTCTTGTAGACCCAGTTTTTGCATTTTTACAAGGGGTAATAGGAAAAAAAAGCCCCCCAAAATTTGTAACACAATTTCTCTCGATTAAGGAAATACCTCATATGTCAAGTGTTCGGCGGGCGCACTAGAGGGCTCAGAAGGGAAGGAGCGACAATGGGATTTTGGAGAGTGAATTTTGCTGAAATGGTTTTTGGGGGGCATGTCACATTTAGAAAGCCCCTCTGGTGCCAAAACAATAGAAAACCCCACATGGCATACCATTTTGGAAACGACATCCCTCAAGGCACGTAACAAGGGGTCCAGTTAGCCTTAACACCCCACAGGTGTTTGACAAATTTTTGTTAAAATCGGATGTGTAAACGAAAAAAAAATTTCACTAAAGTGCAGTTTTTTCCCCCAAATTTACAATTTTTACAAATGGTAATGGGAGAAAATGCCCCCTAAAATTTGTAACCCCATCTCTTCTGAGTATGGAAATACCCCATGTTAGGACGTAAAATGCTCTGCGGGGGAACTACAATGCTCAGCAGAGAAGGAGTCACATTTGGCTTTTTGAAAGGAATTTTTTTTTTAACTAAAATGCAGTTTTTTCCCTAAATTTTACATTTTTACAAGGGGTAATAGGAGAAAATGAGCCCAAAAATGTGTAACCCTATCTCTTCTGAGTATGGAAATACCCAATGTGTGGATGTCAAGTGCTCTGCTGGCGAACTACAATGCTCAGAAGAGGAGGAGCGCCATTGAGCTTTTGGAAAGACACGGCACAAGGGGATTAAGATGAAAGGGGGGGAAAATAAAGAAAACTCTGAATGAGGAGGTGTGTCATGCGACGTTTCGGCCGTCCAATTACAGCCTGCTTTCTCAAGCAGGCTGTGATTGGACGGCCGAAACTTCGCATGACTTTGGGTGAATAAACCTCACAAACCGTTTTTCACTACATTGGTGTGCTGCTGGATTTACTTATTTTTTGGATATCTACTTCACGACTCCTGACCAGAGCCTATACCGGCTGGCACCCGGCACCTGAGCAACTTTTAGTTGTGCTGCTTCCTCCTTTGTGTTTCGTATATATATATATATATATATATATATATATATATAGTGCTATATTTCTTCTTTTTACGTGTACTTTTCCCTCACATTCTGGTATTTGTAGTCCTTTTCGCCCTTCCTCTCCCTATAAGCACCTCCCCCCTCATACACCTGTCCTACATCTTTCCTCTCACAGAATCGTCCTCAAAATGGCGTCCGATCCAGCTGCTGGTCACACCCAGTAGAGCCAAATTTGGCCAATTTGGTTTCCAAATTGCGAACCCCAGATGTTGCAAAACTACAACTCCTAGCATGCCCGGACAGCCAACGGCTGTCCGGGCATGCTAGGAGTTGTAGTTTTCCAGTATCTGGAGGGCATCCATCTTGTGGTAAATCCTGACAGGATAACTTTATTAGGCGGTTCCGTACGATTACGATACCCAATGTATAGAGTTCCGTTGTGTTTTACTATTATAAAAAAAAACTTACAATTTTTTAAAATAAAACCTTTGCACCCCCATATTCTGACCCCTCATAGGATACAAAGAGATGCAACTTTTGTTGTTTGTTTTTTTTGGCCTGAAAAAAAATGCCACACGCTGCGCCAAACCTTCTCATTTTTCAGCTGTTTTTTTGTGGCGTGTTTTTTTTTTCTTTTCAATATTGTATATTAGTATAGGTGTTCTTTTAATTTGGCGCGTTACCCCTCTGTGATTCTTACATCATGTGACTCCAGGGTTTCTATTGGGGAATTAGGGGGGATGGGAACACCAATATCCATACAAACATGGCAATTCACCTATAGAAAATGCCATGATTGAAAAAAATTCCAGGGTACGCTGCTATTTTGAAAAACTGCCATTGAGCCATAAAACACCAGAAAATGGTGATAAAATGTAAAAAATTATAATAATAATAACTCTATGTAGATCTGGCTTTGCATATTTTCCTATTGCAGTGGACCTCCTTATGGTACAAAACTACAAGTCTCAGCATGTCCGGATTGACTCTCAGCTAACATCTGACCACAACATTTTTGGTGTCACCACTAGGGGTCAGTGTGGAGCTGATTTTTCTCTATGATGTCACCACTAGCTGTCAGTGAGCAGATGATTTTCTCTATGATGTCACCACTAGGGGTCAGTGTTGAGCTGATTTTCTCTATGATGTAACCACTAGGGGTCAGTGAGGAGCTGATTTTCTCAATGATGTCACCACTAGGGGTCAGTGTGGAGCTGATTTTCTAAATGATGTCACCACTAGGGGTCAGTGTGGAGCTGATTTTCTCTATGATGTCACCACTAGGGGTCAGTGTGGAGCTGATTTTCTCTATGATGTCACCACTAGGGGTCAGTGTGGAGCTGATTTTCTCTATGATGTCACCACTAGGGGTCAGTGTGGAGCTGATTTTCTCTATGATGTCACCACTAGGGGTCAGTGTGGAGCTGATTTTCTCTATGATGTCACCACTAGGGGTCAGTCTGGAGCTGATTTTCTCTATGATGTCACCACTAGGGGTCAGTGTGGAGCTGATTTTCTCTATGATGTCACCACTAGGGGTCAGTGTGGAGCTGATTTTCTCTATGATGTCACCACTACGGGTCAATGTGGAGCATATTTTCTCTATGATGTCACCACTAGGGGTCAGTGTAGAGCTGATTTTTCTCTATGATGTCACCACTAGCTGTCAGTGAGCAGATGATTTTCTCTATGATGTCACCACTAGGGGTCAGTGTTGAGCTGATTTTTTTTTTTTTTTTGAAACTGTAGTTTTTATTAAAGATTTTACATGTGAAGAAATCCAAACAGGGATATAACACAAAAAACATTGCAGAGGCTGAGGCCCCAGATAATACCACAAGGTACGAAGCAGAAACAGGCAGGTAGGTAGTCAGATCAAGCCCGTAGGCGGCAATAAAACAAACACCCAGCAATCAACAACTGGAAAGTAGTCAGAATAATCAAACAATCCACCGCCAGGTGAAAGAACTGAAAAGGCTTGGCAAGCCAAAAACAAGGAAGGGGGTAGAATGGAGTTAACAGACAGACAACACCAAAGACAGACACAACCGACCACAAAAGGGCAGAGGAAAGGGAGGAAAAAAGAAGGGAGAGAGAGAGGAAAAAGTCAAGGCGGCTGTCTATCGGAGAAGCGATCCCAGAGCTGTTGAGCTGATTTTCTAAATGATGTCACCACTAGGGGTCAGTGTGGAGCTGATTTTCTCAATGATGTCGCCACTAGGGGTCAGTGTGGAGCTGATTTTCTCTATTATGTCACCACTAGGGGTCAGTGTGGAGCTGATTATCTCTATGATGTCACCACTGGGGGTCAGTGTGGAGCTGATTTTCTCTATGATGTCACCACTAGGGGTCAGTGAGGAGCTGATTTTCTCTATTATGTCACCACTAGGGGTCAGTGTTGAGCTGATTTTCTCTATGATGTAACCACTAGGGGCCAGTGAGGAGCTGATTTTCTCTATGATGTCGCCACTAGGGGTCAGTGTGGAGCTGATTTTCTCAATTATGTCACCACTAGGGGTCAGTGTGGAGCTGATTATCTCTATGATGTCACCACTAGGGGGTCAGTGTGGAGCTGATTTTCTCTATGATGTCACCACTAGGGGTCAGTGAGGAGCTGATTTTCTCTATTATGTCACCACTAGGGGTCAGTGTTGAGCTGATTTTCTCTATGATGTAACCACTAGGTGTCAGTGAGGAGCTGATTTTCTCGATGATGTCACCACTAGGGGTCAGTGTGGAGCGGATTTTCTCTATGATGTCACCACAAGGGGTCAGTGTGGAGCTGATTTTCTTTATGATGTCACCACTAGGGGTCAGCGTGGAGCTGATTTTCTCTATGATGTCACCACTAGGGGTCACTGTGGAGCTGATTTTCTCTATGATGTCACCACTAGGGGTAAGTGAGCAGCTGATTTTCTCTATGATGTCACCACTAGGGGTCAGTGTGGAGCGGATTTTCTCTATGATGTCACTACTAGTTCAGTGTGGAGCTGATTTTCTCTATGATGTCACCACTAGGGGTCAGTGAGGAGCTGATTTTCTTTATGATGTCACCACTAGGGGTCAGTGTGGAGCTGATTTTCTCTATGATGTCACCACTAGGGGTCAGTGTGGAGCTGATTTTCTGTATGATGTCACCACTAGGGGTCAGTGTGGAGCTGATTTTCTCTATGATGTCACCACTAGGGGTCAGTGTGGAGCTGATTATCTCTATGATGTCACCACTAGGGGTCAGTGAGGAGTTGATTTTCTCTATTATGTCACCACTAGGGGTCAGTGTGGAGCTGATTTTCTCTATGATGTCACCACTAGGGGTCAGTGTGGAGCTTATTTTCTCTGATGTCACCACTAGGGGTCAGTGTGGAGCTGATTTTCTCTATGATGTCACCACTAGGGGTCAGTGTGGAGCTTATTTTCTCTGATGTCACCACTAGGGGTCAGTGTGGAGCTGATTTTCTCCATGATGTCACCACTAGGGGTCAGTGAGGAGCTGATTTTCTCAATGATGTCACCACTAGGGGTCAGTGTGGAGCTGATTTTCTAAATGATGTCACCACTAGGGGTCAGTGTGGAGCTTATTTTCTCTATGATGTCACCACTAGGGGTCAGTGAGGAGCTGATTTTCTCTATTATGTCACCACTAGGGATCAGTGTGGAGCTGATTATCTCTATGTTGTCACCACTAGGGGTCAGTGTGGAGCTGCCCCTCTCCATGATGTCACCACTTGGGGTCACTGTGGAGCTGATTTTCTCTATGATGTCACCACTAGCGGTCAGTGAGCAGCTGATTTTCTCTATGATGTCACCACTAGGGGTCAGTGTGGAGCTGCCCCTCTCCATGATGTCACCACTAGGAGTCAGTGTGGAGCTGCCGTTCTCCATAATGTCACCACTAGGGGTCAGTGTGGAGTTGATTTTCTCTATGATGTCACCACTAGGGGTCAGTGTGGAGCTGCCCCTCTCCATGATGTCACCACTAGGGGTCAGTGAGCAGCTGATTGTCTCTATGATGTCACCACAAGGGGTCAGTGTGGAGATGATTTTCTCTATTATGTCACCACTAGGGGTCAGTGAGGAGCTGATTTTCTAAATGATTTCACCACTAGGGGTCAGTGTGGAGCTGATTTTCTCTATGATGTCACCACTAGGGGTCAATGTGGAGCATATTTTCTCTATGATGTCACCACTAGGGGTCAGTGTAGAGCTGATTTTTCTCTATGATGTCACCACTAGGGGTCAGTGTTGAGCTGATTTTCTAAATGATGTCACCACTAGGGGTCAGTGTGGAGCTGATTTTCTCTATGATGTCACCACTAGGGGTCAGTGAGGAGCTGATTTTCTCTATTATGTCACCACTAGGGTTCAGTGTGGAGCTGATTATCTCTATGATGTCACCACTAGGGGTCAGTGTGGAGCTGATTTTCTCTATGATGTCACCACTAGGGGTCAGTGAGGAGCTGATTTTCTCTATGATGTCACCACTAGGGGTCAGTGTGGAGCTGGTTTTCTCTATGATGTCACCACTAGGGGTCAGTGTGGAGCTGATTTTCTCTATGATGTCACCACTAGGGGTCACTGTGGAGCTGATTTTCTCTATGATGTCACCACTAGCGGTCAGTGAGCAGCTGATTTTCTCTATGATGTCACCACTAGGGGTAAGTGAGCAGCTGATTTTCTCTATGATGTCACCACTAGGGGTCAGTGTGGAGCGGATTTTCTCTATGATGTCACTACTAGTTCAGTGTGGAGCTGATTTTCTCTATGATGTCACCACTAGGGGTCAGTGAGGAGCTGATTTTCTTTATGATGTCACCACTAGGGGTCAGTGTGGAGCTGATTTTCTCTATGATGTCACCACTAGGAGTCAGTGTGGAGCTGATTTTCTGTATGATGTCACCACTAGGGGTCAGTGTGGAGCTGATTTTCTCTATGATGTCACCACTAGGGGTCAGTGTGGAGCTGATTATCTCTATGATGTCACCACTAGGGGTCAGTGAGGAGTTGATTTTCTCTATTATGTCACCACTAGGGGTCAGTGTGGAGCTTATTTTCTCTGATGTCACCACTAGGGGTCAGTGTGGAGCTGATTTTCTCTATGATGTCACCACTAGGGGTCAGTGTGGAGCTTATTTTCTCTGATGTCACCACTAGGGGTCAGTGTGGAGCTGATTTTCTCCATGATGTCACCACTAGGGGTCAGTGAGGAGCTGATTTTCTCTATGATGTCACCACTAGGGGTCAGTGTGGAGCTGATTGTCTAAATGATGTCACCACTAGGGGTCAGTGTGGAGCTGCTTTTTGTGGCCCTTCCATGATGTCACCACTAGGAGTCAGTGTGGAGCTGCCGTTCTCCATAATGTCACCACTAGGGGTCAGTGTGGAGTTGATTTTCTCTATGATGTCACCACTAGGGGTCAGTGTGGAGTTGATTTTCTCTATGATGTCACCACTAGGGGTCAGTGTGGAGCTGCCCCTCTCCATGATATCACCACTAGGGGTCAGTGAGCAGCTGATTGTCTCTATGATGTCACCACAAGGGGTCAGTGTGGAGCTGATTTTCTCTATTATGTCACCACTAGGGGTCAGTGAGGAGCTGATTTTCTAAATGATTTCACCACTAGGGGTCAGTGTGGAGCTGCTTTTTGTGGCCCTTCTCATCCATCACTCGCGGACTGCAGCATCTTCACCTTATTTAGTCATGTTAGGGTGTAGCTCACTAGTTGGCACCAAAAACTACAACTCCCAACATGCAGCGCGGAGCCCTATAGTTGGTCTATGGAGCAGAACGAGAGATCTCGCGGCAGCCATACACTCTGTATACGCAGTAACCAAGCACAAGGACTACATTTCCCGTCAAGCAGCGTTGCCTGTCACGTCCGCGCATGCGTAGAACCCAAGCGGTTACCATGCGGCTTTCAACGGCAAGTGCGACGCCAACCAAGCTTACGCAGCCTAGCCCTTCTAGCCCCGCCCTCTGTCAGGGGATTGGCGGAGACGCCGTGGCGGCGGCTCCTATTGGTCGGCGGGGTGATGCCGTTCTGTTAGGGTGTGCTCAGGAGGCGGCTTTGCTCTTTCTTTCTCCAGAAGCTTCTTCCCTTTGCCGACTCCGTGGTGTCCTCCTCCAGCCGCCGCCAGGATGATGGGCCGCCCGGTACTCGTGTTAAGTGAGTGTCCGCTGGGCCGGGGACGGGAATACCGTCTGACAGAGGGGAAGGCCCCGGGAAATCCGCTCAGTCATAGTCCGGGCCCCTGAGGGCCACAGCGCCAATACCTCTGCTTGTTGTCAATATAAGGAAACATTCAGAAGATTAAATGCAGTCCAGACCTAGTGCTGGTCTCAGCTGAGGGTTTGGTACAATGTATCTGGCCCAGGGAGTCCTATATACCAGTTGTGGTATTGCAAAACTACAACTCCCAGCATGCCCGGACAGCCTCTGGCTGTCCGGGCATGCTGGGAGTTGTAGTTTTGCAACAGCTGGAGGCACCCTGGTGTAGAAACACTCCTCTATACATATAGGCAGAACAAATCATTGCTTGCTGTTTGTTACAATGTGTCAGGCTGGAGTTCTGAGGCTACGCTGGGCTGAAATTGTAACAAACCCTCACCTGTGAGTAGTATTTGGGTCGTGGAATAATGTCGCTTACTGACACTCGCATAGGCTCTGTGTATGGGAGGGAGTGAGAGCTTATATGTTATACATAGTGAGGACTCAGTATACGGGAGTTATGGCGGCTCGGGTGGTGAGGTGCATTGTGGGGCAGATCCTGTCCCCTCGGTCTGATAATGTGACGTTTGTGTCTCAGGTCAGAACATGAAGAGAGAGTCTGGGAGAAAGGTCCAGACCGGGAACATAAACGCTGCAAAGGTAGGTGCATCCCGGACAAACCCCCCAATACATCCTGGACCGGACCCCCCGGCATATCATGGACAAGCCCTCCCAATGGCCTGAGATCAGAACAAATCAGACGAGCCCCTGATACATCCTGGACCGGACCCCCCCGACATATCATGGACAAGCCCTCCCAACGGCCTGAGATCAGAACAAATCAGACGAGCCCCTGATACATCCTGGACCGGTCCCTGGCTGCCCAGTACATCCCAGACGAGCCTCCCCAAAATACATGCATGACTGCGCCTGTCATACATTCCAGAAGAGCCCCCCCCTGACTGCTCAATACATCCCAGATGTGCCCCAAATCTCTAAGATTAGTGCATCCCAGACTTGGCCCCCCAACTGCTGAGATCAGTACATCCCAGACGATTGCCCCGCCCTGACGGCTGAGATCAGTACATCCCGGACGATTCGCGCCCCCCCAACTGCTGAGATCAGTACATCCCGGACGATTGCCCCGCCCTGACGGCTGAGATCAGTACATCCCGGACGATTCGCGCCCCCCCAACTGCTGAGATCAGTACATCCCAGACGATTGCCCCGCCCTGACGGCTGAGATCAGTACATCCCAGACGATTGCCCCGCCCTGACGGCTGAGATCAGTACATCCCAGACGATTGCCCCCTGACGGCTGAGATCAGTACATCCCGGACGATTTCCCTCCCCCCCCCCCCCCCTCTGATGGCTGAGATCAAGTACATCCCGGACGATCTCCCCCCCCCCCCTGACGGCTGAGATCAGTACATCCCGGACGATCGCCCCCTCCTCTGACGCCTGAGATCAGTACATCCCGGACGATCGCCCCCCCGACGGCTGAGATCAGTACATCCCGGACGATTTCCCTCCCCCCCTCCCCCCCCCCCCCCCCCCCCTCTGATGGCTGAGATCAGTACATCCCGGACGATCGTCCCCCCTCCTCTGACGCCTGAGATCAGTACATCCCGGACGATCGCCATGACGGCTGAGATCAGTACATCCCGGACGATCGCCCTGGCGGCTGAGATCAGTACATCCCGGACGATCGCCCCCCCCCCCTTACGGCTGAGATCAGTACATCCCGGACGATCCCCCTGACCTTCTCCCATCACATCCTGGACCAGCGCCCCAACCGCTAAACTTTGTGCGACCCCTTTCACATCCCGGATGAGCCCCCTGACCGCTTCTTGTCTCTTGTAGACCATCGCAGACATAATCCGCACCTGCCTGGGACCTCGCGCCATGATGAAGGTTAGTGACCGCCTAGATTGTAAGCTCTTCACCATCGCACAGAGACATCTATAGTAAATCCTCATTACTTTTCAGATGTTGCTGGACCCAATGGGAGGAATTGTGATGACCAATGACGGAAACGCCATCCTGCGTGAGGTGGGTGATGGGCAAGACCCCCATACTCCTATTGATCAGTGCCATGGGTGTATCCTCAGGCTATACATGCCGAGTCCTGGTGACACAGCTCATGTTTGTACTACATTGTAGCAGCCCTTCAGCTGTGTGAGCAGGACTTGACATATGTGATGTAAGATGTTTAGCAATGGGGGCTCGGTAGGGGGCGCTATAGTTTGCTTCACTGACACTTCCCCTTATGTCTTCATTAGATCCAGGTGCAGCACCCGGCCGCCAAATCCATGATTGAGATCAGCCGCACGCAGGACGAGGAGGTTGGAGATGGCACCACGTCTGTCATCATCCTGGGTGAGGCTGGTGCCCTCTTCTCTGGGCTGTTGGGTGGTATCGGTGATCTCGCTCGTACTCATTGCTCCCTCTTCTGCCCACAGCTGGGGAGATGCTTTCCGTTGCTGAGCAGTTCCTGGCTCAACAGATGCACCCGACTGTAGTGATCAGCGCCTACCGCAAGGCCCTGGACGACATGATCGCCACGCTAAAGGAGATCAGGTGACCGCCCGTCTGCTGCTAGTACAGGTCACGCAGGGTTTGTCTCGAGTGGTACATTGGGGCTTTTCTATCTGCCACTCAGGAGCATCGGAAAGCTGGAGGGAACCTATAGGTGACCAATAAAGGGGTACTCCAGTGGGAAACAAATTTTTTTCATATCAACTGGTGCCAGATAGTTAAACAGGTTAATGACTACTGTAAAAAAAAAAATCCTAATCCTTTCAGTACTTATCCGCTTCTGCCTGCTCCACAAGAAGTTGTGTAGTTCTTTTCTGTCTGACCACAATGCTCTCTGCTGACACCTTCTGACATGGACAGAGGTGTCAGCAGAGAGCACTTTGGTCAGACAGAAAAGAACAACTCAACTTCAGCAGCTAAGTACTGGAAAGATTAAGATTTTATATAAAAGGGATTTACAAATCTGTAACATTCTGCCACCAGTCTTCTTTTCTCTCCCCCCCCCCCCCCCCCCACCAGAGTACCCCTTTAACTTTTGTGTCAAACATTTATTGTGGTCTCTTAAACCTTCACGGTAAACAACTCTACAAACCCTGACTGCGCTTTCTCCCTGCAGCACCCCCGTGGACACAAGCGACCGGAAGCTGATGCTGAACATCATAAACAGCGCCATCAACACCAAGGCCATCAAACTGTGGGCAGATCTGGCCTGCAACATTGCCCTGGACGCGGTAAAGACGGTGGAGTTTGAAGAGAACGGCAGAAAGGAGTTTGACATCAAACAGTACGCCAAAGTGGAGAAGGTGAGTCCTGGATCCGGGGACCTGGTGCCTGCAGTCAGGTGGGAGCTGCTGGTCCTGGTTTACATTGTCTCTCATTTCCAGATTCCAGGCGGGATCATTGAAGATTCCTGTGTCCTGCGCGGCGTCATGGTGAACAAGGATGTCACACACCCCAAAATGAGGAGGTTAATCAAGAACCCGCGCATCATCCTCCTGGACTGCTCCCTGGAGTACAAGAAGGGAGAGAGCCAGGTATGGCCGTCCGGTGTATAGACTGGAACACTCTGAGCTAATAGGGGCCACAGCTAAATATGACACGTCCGTAGGGGCCACAGCTAAAAATGACACGTCCGTAGGGGGCCACAGCTAAATATGACACGTCCGTAGGGGGCCACAGCTAAATATGACACGTCCGTAGGGGGCCACAGCTAAATATGACACATCCGTAGGGGGCCACAGCTAAATATGACACGTCCGTGGGGGGGGGGGGGACCACAGCTAAATATGACGCGTCCGTAGGGGGGACCACAGCTAAATATGACGCGTCCGTAGGGGGGACCACAGCTAAATATGACGCGTCCGTAGGGGGGACAACAGCTAAATATGACGCGTCCGTAGGGGGGACAACAGCTAAATATGACGCGTCCGTAGGGGGGACAACAGCTAAATATGACGCGTCCGTAGGGGGGACAACAGCTAAATATGACGCGTCCGTAGGGGGGACCACAGCTAAATATGACGCGTCCGTAGGGGGGACCACAGCTAAATATGACGCGTCCGTAGGGGGGACCACAGCTAAATATGACGCGTCCGTAGGGGGGACCACAGCTAAATATGACGCGTCCGTAGGGGGGACCACAGCTAAATATGACGCGTCCGTAGGGGGGACCACAGCTAAATATGACGCGTCCGTAGGGGGGACCACAGCTAAATGACACGTCCGTAGGGGCACAGAGCAAATCCTGGGTGTATTCAGCCACCACTTGAGGGAGCTCACTGTAGATTGATTAAAGGGGTATTCCGGCTTTATACTTAGGATAGGGGATAAGATGTATGATTGAGGGGGTGCCGTTGCTGGGGACCCCCGCAATCTCGGTGCAGCCCCGGCATTCTGTGTTGGGCGCTGCATCAGAGACGGGGACATCACGGCCACGCCCCTCCATTCATGTCTATGGGAGGGGGCGTGACTTCACTAGGGAGCGTGGACGTAACATCCCCGTCTCGGACGCAACGCCCAGCACAGAATTCCGGGGCTGCACCGAGATCGTGGGGATCCCCAGCGACTGGACCCCTGCAATCAGACATCTTATCCCCTGTCCCAGTGTTTCCCAACCAGGGTGCATCCAGCTGTTGCACAACTACAACTCCCAGCATGCCCAAACAGCCTTCGGCTGTCTGGGCATGCTGGGAGTTGTAGTTCTGCAACAGCTTGAGGCACTCTGGTTGGGAAACACTGCCGTATCCTTTTGGATAGGGGATAAGATGTTGTATAAATCTGCTTACGTGGGCCCCTAGTGGTGGCTGCAGGGACTCCTCTACGTCTGTGTATATGATGATCATAGTATTTGGGTCCGGTCAGAATAATTAAAGGGGTATTCCAGGCAAAACCTTTTTTTATATATATTTCAACTGGCTCCGGAAAGTTAAACAGATTTGTAAATTACTTCTATTAAAAAATCTTAATCCTTCCAATAGTTATTAGCTTCTGAAGTTTTCTGTCTAACTGCACAATGATGATGTCACGTCCCGGGAGCTGTGCATGATGGGAGAATATCCCCATAGGAACTGCACAGCTCCCGGGACGTGAGTCATCAGAGAGCAGTTAGACAGAAAACAGCAACTCAACTTCAGAAGCTAATAACTATTGGAAGGATTAAGATTTTTTAATAGAAGTAATTTACAAATCTGTTTAACTTTCCGGAGCCAGTTGATATATAAAGTCTTGGCCTGGAATACCCCTTTAACCCTTTCTGTTCTGCCCCCGCAGACTGAGATCGAGATTACCCGGGAGGAGGACTTTTCTCGCATCCTGCAGTTGGAGGAGGAATATATCCAGCAGATCTGTGAGGACATTGTCAGACTCAAGCCCGACCTTCTGATCACAGAGAAGGGGATCTCAGGTAAGTGCCGCGCTCCATACCCTGCGCCATCTCTCTGTGCTGTGGAGCGTTCTGAACGCTATCGCTCTCTGGTATCAGCTGTTGTTCTGTGCTGGGTTTTCCCACCCTAAAACATCAAAATAAAGTCCCTGATGGGGATTAGGGCTTCCTAAGGCTATGTTCACACATCAGAATTTCTGAGCGGAATTCTGCAGGAATATTCTGCAAAATTTACTGCACATTATATGCAATGGGATTCTGCAGTTTTTTTTTTTTTTTTTCTCACAGCGGGCATTCTGCCGTGGAAATTCCACATTCTTTAACCCCTTAAAGGAGTAGTCCAGTCCTGAAAAAAATATCCCCTATCCTAAGGCTAGGGGATAAGTTTCAGCCCGCAGGGGGGGTTCGACCACTGGGGCTGCCGGGGCAAGGGGGCGTGTTGACTACCGCACAAAGCAGCGGCTGACCCGCCGCCTCAATACAGCGTTACGGCAGAGCCGGAGATTGCCGAAGGCAGCACTCCGGCTCTGCCATAGTTTTATTGAGGGGGCGTGTCAGCCGCCGCTTCGTGTGGTGGTCAACACGCCCCCTTAGGATAGAGGATACGTTTTTCAGGACTGGACTACTCCTTTAAGGACCACAGGGTTTTAAATTTTGGCACTTTCTTTTTTTCCTCCTCACCTTCTAATAATCTGAAAGCTTTAAAGGGGTACTCCCGCGCTTAGGCATCTTATCCCCTATACAAAGGGTAGGGGATAAGATGCCTGATCGCAGGGGTCCCGCCGCTGGAGACCCCCATGATCTTGCATGACGCACCCCGTTTATAATCAGTCCCCAGAGCATGTTTGCTCTGGGTCTGATTACCGGCGACCACAGGGCCAGCGGTGTGTGATGTCACGCTCTGCCCCTCAATGCAAGCCTATGGGAGGGGGTGTGACAGCTGTCACGCCCTCTCCCATAGGCTTGCATTGAGGGGGGTGGAGCGTGACATCACATGGGGCGGAACCTTGACGTCACTATGCTCCGGCCCCGTGATCGACAGTAATCAGACCCGGAGTGAACGCGCTCCGGGGACTGATTTTAAAAGGGGTGCGGCGTGCAAGATCACGGGGGTCCCCAGCGGCGGGACCCCCACGATCAGGCATCTTATCCCCTAAGCGCCAGAGTACCCCTTTAAACTTTCCACTTACAGACCCATATGAGGGCTTTTTTTTTTTTTTTCTTTGCGCTACCAATTTTGCTTTGTAATGACATCAATAATTTGTGGGGCAAAATTGAAAAGGAAAAAAAAAAAATTGGGGGCTTCTGATTCTACACTGGGCACTTTTCAATAAAAAAATGACACCTTCTCTTTATTCTGTAGGTCCATACGATTAAAATGATCCCCTACTTATATAGGTTCGATTTTGTTTTACTTCTGTAAAAAAAAATTTTTTTTTACTTTTTGTGCCATGATCTGTAGTTTTAGTGCGGTTTAATTTAATTATATATATATATATATTTTTTTTATAGTTGGGACATTTTACGCACCTGGGATACCACGTTTGTTTTTTGTTTACATTTTTATTTTTCGGAAAAGGGGGTGATTCAAACTTAGTGAAGGGGTTAAATCACATTTATTTATTTTTTAAACTATTTTTATTTGTCCTTGTGTTGCATACACTGTTCAATGCCATAAATGATATGGAAAGACTGTTATGGATTAGAAAAGAGAAGCCTCCATCTTTGTTCTAATCGTGTCCTCTATTATTTTGTTCCTGTATTTAATGAAATTAAGAACCTGAACGTGTGAACGCACAACGAGGTCTGATTATTATTGGTTTATCGGATATTGTAGTCTTTGGTATAACATACATATATATATATATATATATATATATATATATATATATATATATATATATATATATATATATATATATATAATTTATTTCTGTGGTTCTCATTGGTTTATTGGCTATTTTAGTCTCTGTCTCTTATATATTTTCTTTCTCTTAGATCTTGCTCAGCATTATTTGGTGAAAGCCAACATCACCGCCATCCGGAGGGTGCGCAAGACTGACAACAACAGAATAGCGAGGTAATGTGAGGGGGCGCCAGGATTGGCGGTGGGGGGGATGGGTGTCATGTGATGTCAGCGCTGGTGTCTCCCCTAATTGTGGTGCATTTATATGAATAATAGGTTTTTGTGCTGATGTTTGTCTGAACTATTTCTCCTCCCCCCTTCAGGGCCTGTGGCGCTCGTATCGCCAGCCGCACAGATGAGCTTCGGGAGGAGGATGTAGGGACAGGCGCTGGGCTCTTTGAGATCAAGAAGATCGGTGATGAGTATTTTACATTTATCACAGAATGCAAAGACCCCAAGGCCTGCACCATTATGCTGCGCGGGGCCAGTAAGGAGATCCTGGCGGTGAGTGCGCCCCCTGCCTGTGACGTGTGACTGCTCAGAGTACAATAAACCCATTTATTTATAATATCCATCTTGTGTCCTATTGTAGGAGGTAGAGCGCAACCTCCAGGACGCCATGCAGGTCTGCCGCAACGTGATGATTGACTCCTACCTGGTGCCAGGAGGGGGCGCTTCTGAGATGACTGTAGCCCATGTCCTCACTGAGAAGTCCAAGACCATGACCGGGGTGGAGCAGTGGCCGTACCGCGCTGTGGCTCAGGCTCTGGAGGTCATTCCGAGGACGCTGATTCAGAACTGCGGAGCCAGCACTATCCGGGTGCTGACATCACTGCGGGTGAGGACGGGTCCTGGGGTGGTGTCCGCTGCAGGGGGATGATGGGAGTTATAACAATCACTGTCTTATCTACAGGCAAAACACACACAAGACGGCTGCCAGACCTGGGGTGTGGACGGCGAGACTGGGGTGCTGGTGGACATGAAGGAACTGGGAATCTGGGAGCCATTGGCTGTGAAACTGCAAACATACAAAACTGCTGTAGAGGTAAGGAGGAGCCCTCTGGATCCCTCTAGTACAGTGTTTCCCAACCAGGGTTCCTCCAGCTGTTGCAAAACTACAACTCCCAGCATGCCCGGACAGCCGAAGGCTGTCCGGGCATGCTGGGGGTTGTAGTTTTGAAACAGCTGGAGGCACCCTGGTTGGGAAACACTACTTTAGTTAGTAGTACATGGAGGCTACTTCTTCTAGACATCTTGAAATACCAGGGTCACAATTTGTGGGGGCGCTGACTTTAAAGGGTTAATCCGGTGGAAAAGCTAAACAGATTTATAAATGGCTTCTATTAAAAAATCTTAATCCTTCCAGTTCTTATTAGCTGCTGAATACTACAGAGGAAATTATTTTCTTTTTGGAACACAGAGCTCTCTGCTGACATCACGAGCACAGTGCTCTCTGCTGACACCTCTGTCCATTTTAGGAACTGTCCAGAGCAGCATATGTTTGCTCTGGGGATTTTCTCCTACTCTGCACAGTTCTTAAAATGGACAGAGATGTCAGCAGAGAGCACTGTGCTCGTGATGTCAGCAGAGAGCTCTGTGTTCCAAAAAGAAAAGAATTTTCTCTGTAGTATTCAGCAGCTAATAAGTACTGGAAGGATTAAGACTTTTTTTAATAGAAGTGATTTACAAATCTGTTTTAACTTTCTGGCACCAGTTGATTTAAAAAATAAATAAAAATAAAATAGTTTTCCACTGGAGTTCCCCTTTAAGCTGTACTCGTGTTAATCCGCTGTTCTCTGCCGCCCGTAGACCGCCATCTTGTTGCTCCGTATCGATGACATTGTGTCCGGTCACAAGAGGAAGGGAGAGGATCATGGGAGGGCGGCTCCAGCAGCTCCAGAGAACCCCCAGGAGTGACGACCTATGATCATGTGACCCACGGTTTGCTGATCCCTCCAGGAAGCGCTTCCAGCACTTGAGGAGACGTCTCGGCAGACGCAGATACTTCGGCATGTTATGTGTTTGTGTGCTGCGCTGTGGTGGGAGACGTTCCTTTTTTTTGTATTTATTACTGTCTGAGTGGATGGGGGCGCAAACGTAGTTTGGGAGGGGTGCCCGGCAAGATGGCGCACATCCTGACCCCAATAAAATAAAACTTCATTTCAAACTAAGACTTGTGTGAGATCTGGATTATTTATAGAAGGTGAATGTGCAGTTCACCCAGTCATCCTGCAGGGGGCACTGTGACAGGAATGACATCTGGTGATGGAAGACCCTGCTATGACTGTCTTCTGTTATCAGGAAGGCTGCCTGACCAGTTGCCCATAGCAACCAATCAGATTGCTGCTTTTATTTTTGAAAAGGCCTAAAAAAAAAAAATGAAGCGATCTGATTGGTTGCTATGGGCAACTGGTCAACTTTTCCTCTGCACAGGATTTAATCTCCCCAAGCGACCCTAGGTGAGTGTCCGTAAATGGAGACCCTGGGGGGGGGGAATTCTTAGGCTGCATGCACACCACGTTTTTGCAATTCAGATCCTGTATCAGGTTTTTGATGGGAAACTGATTCCTCAAAACCGGACTAAACTGTATCAAAACGTGTGAACAAATTGTAATCCGTGTACAGTTTGAAGAATGATGTCCGGTTGCATCCGTTTTTTTTAAAGAAAATAAAGAGTACGTTAACTTTTTACTCCATTATGAATAAAGTTTCACTTGTTTGATTGAAATTCCAAGAAAAAAAAAACTGCAAAGTCAAAAACCGTATGGTGAAAACCGGATGGAACCCTACGCACGTACGGTTCCCATTGACTCCCATGTTAAAAAAATTATAATAATAATTATACGGTTTAATATGGTTTTTCACCCGGGCCAAATAAACGTGGTAGTCAGCGGTTTTGGGTACGGGTAAAAAAAAGGACAAAACTGACTAAACCTGATGATTTGTTTGACATATGTTTTACAATATTAAGTTAATGCATACGGTTTTCTATACGGTTTTGTGCGGTTTTTAATATGAAACTGTAGACGGGAGCTGTATAGCAAAAACGTGGTGTGCGTGCAGCCTTAGACTATATTCACACCTCAGCATGTCTGTACCGACCGCGCCGATTCCGCAGAAAACGGACAGGTTCATTCTTTCTGTGGACACGGAAATCGTAATTTCCGGCGTGTGGACAGCGCAGCAGAAAACCATTAATTACAATAGGACTCTGCTGCGCAATCTCTCTGTGAATCTCCCAATGTGGAATCCCACACGGAAAACTCCGAGGTGTGAACTTAGCCGTTAGAGATGAGCGAACTTACAGTAAATTCGATTCGTCACGAACTTCTCGGCTCGGCAGTTGATGACTTTTCCTGCATAAATTAGTTCAGCTTTCCGGTGCGCTGGAAAAGGTGGATACAGTCCTAGGAGACTCTTTCCTAGGACTGTATCCACCTTTTCCAGCCCACCGGAGCACCGGAAAGCTGAACTAATTTACGCAGGATAAGTCATCAACTGCCGAGCCGAGAAGTTTGTGACGAATCGAATTTACTGTAAGTTCGCTCATCTCTAGTAGCCGTATTGGTAGTCCTGACGTTGCAGGTTTGAGGCTGCGGTTTTGTCTCTCCTTTTCACGGTTTACGTCGGTGCGTTTTAATTTTGCTGTATGCAAAAAACGTGGTCAACAAGGCAAAAAAAAATCCTATATGTTAAATGGAAACAAAAACAGTGTGAACGTGTCCTAAGGGATACACACGCAGACAAATTCTGCGACCCAAAAAATTGTGACACTTACGATTTGTCGGTAAAAAAAAAATCAATCGCAGGTCGCAATCGAGTTGTTGTAGTTGCACATATGTAAGAACAGGTTCACACTGCGCTTCTATCTCTGAGTCGCTGTTTCTGTTAAAGTACATGAATTCGCAGGACGCACAAAATGTGGTCAGGAACGCCATTGTGTGCAGCAAAAAATATCTATAATGTTAAAGGGGTACTCCACTGCCCCAGAGTCCGGAACATTTCTGTTCCGAACGCTAGGTGGGGGCTGTGAAGATCGTGACGTCACGCCACGCCCCCTCAATGCAAGTCTATGGGAGGGGGCGTGGCGCTGCCACGCCCCCTCCCATAGACTTGCATTGAGGGGGCGTGGTGTGACGTCACGATCCGCGCAGCCCCCACCTAGCGTTTGGAACAAAAGTGGCAGTGACTTCACGACCCGCGCAGCCTGCACCCAGCGTTAGGAACAAAATGTTCCAAAAGCTGGGGCAGTGGAGTACCCCTTTAAAGGGGTACTCCTGTGGAAAACTTATTTCATTTTTATTTTATTTTTTTTAATCAATTGGTGCCAGAAAGTTTGTAAATTACTTCTATAAAAAAAAAAAAATATCTTAATCCTTCAGCACTTATTAGCTGCTGAATAATACAGAGGAAATTATTTTCTTTTTTGAACACAGAGCTCTCTGCTGACATCACGAGCACAGTGCTCTCTGCTGACATCTCTGTCCATTTTAGGAACTGTCCAGAGCAGCATATGTTTTCTATGGGGATTTTCTCCTATTCTGGACAGTTTTTAAAATGGACAGAGATGTCAGCAGAGAGCTCTGTGTTCCAAAAAGAAAATAATTTCCTCTGTAGTATTCAGCAGCTAATAAGTACTGGAAGGATTAAGATTTTTTTTTTAATGGAAGTAATATACAAATCTGTTTAACTTTCTGGCACCAGTTGATTTAAAAAAAATAAAATAAATAAATCCTCGGGAATACCCCTTTAAGTCAATGGATTGTAGACGTTATAGGCATCGTTATGGACAGAAGAGACACTGTAGGCATCGTTATGGACAGAAGTAGACGTAGGCACCGTTATGGACAGAAGAGACACTGTAGGCATCGTTATGGACAGAAGTAGACGTAGGCACCGTTATGGACAGAAGAGACACTGTAGGCATCGTTATGGACAGAAGAGACGCTGTAGGCACCGTTATGGACAGAAGAGACGCTGTAGGCACCGTTATGGACATAAGTAGACGTTGTAGGCATCGTTATGGACAGAAGTAGACGTTGTAGTCACCGTTATGGACAGAAGAGACACTGTAGGCACCGTTATGGACAGAAGTAGACGTTGTAGGCACCGTTATGGACAGAAGTAGACGCTGTAGGCACCGTTATGGACAGAAGTAGACTTTGTAGGCATCGTTATGGACAGAAGTAGACGTTGTAGGCACCGTTATGGACAGAAGAGACACTGTAGGCACCGTTATGGACAGAAGTAGACGTTGTAGGCATCGTTATGGACAGAAGTAGACGTTGTAGTCACCGTTATGGACAGAAGAGACACTGTAGGCACCGTTATGGACAGAAGTAGACGTTGTAGGCACCGTTATGGACAGAAGTAGACGCTGTAGGCACCGTTATGGACAGAAGTAGACGTTGTAGGCACCGTTATGGACAGAAGTAGACGTTGTAGGCACCGTTATGGACAGAAGTAGACGTTGTAGGCACCGTTATGGACAGAAGTAGACGCTGTAGGCACCGTTATGGACAGAAGAGACACTGTAGGCATCGTTATGGACAGAAGAGACGCTGTAGGAACCGTTATGGACAGAAGTAGACGTTGTAGGCACCGTTATGGACAGAAGAGACGCTGTAGGCACCGTTATGAACAGAAGAGACGCTGTAGGCACCGTTATGAACAGAAGAGACGCTGTAGGCACCGTTATGAACAGAAGTAGAAGCTGTAGGCACCGTTATGGACAGAAGAGACGCTGTAGGAACCGTTATGAACAGAAGTAGACGCTGTAGGCACCGTTATGGACAGAAGAGACGCTGTAGGCACCGTTATGAACAGAAGTAGACGCTGTAGGCATCGTTATGGACAGAAGAGACACTGTAGGCACCGTTATGGACAGAAGAGACGCTGTAGGCATCGTTATGGACAGAGGAGACGCTGTAGGCACCGTTATGAACAGAAGTAGAAGCTGTAGGCACCGTTATGGACAGAAGTAGACGCTGTAGGCACCGTTATGAACAGAAGAGACGCTGTAGACACCGTTATGAACAGAAGTAGATGCTGTGGGCACCGTTAAGGACAGACATAGACTCTGTAGGCACCGTTATGGACAGAAGAGACACTGTAGGCACCGTTATGGACAGAAGAGACGCTGTAGGCATCGTTATGGACAGAAGTAGATGCTGTGGGCACCGTTAAGGACAGACATAGACTCTGTAGGCACCGTTATGGACAGAAGAGACGCTGTAGGCACCGTTATGAACAGAAGTAGACGCTGTAGGCATCGTTATGGACAGAAGAGACACTGTAGGCATCGTTATGGACAGAAGAGACGCTGTAGGCACCGTTATGGACAGAAGAGACGCTGTAGGCATCGTTATGGACAGAAGAGACGCTGTAGGCATCGTTATGGACAGAGGAGACGCTGTAGGCATCGTTATGGACAGAAGAGACGCTGTAGGCATCGTTATGGACAGAGGAGACGCTGTAGGCATCGTTATGGACAGAAGAGACGCTGTAGGCATCGTTATGGACAGAAGAGACGCTGTAGGCATCGTTATGGACAGAAGACACGCTGTAGGCACCGTTATGGACAGAAGTAGACGCTGTAGGCACCGTTATGGACAGAAGTAGACGCTGTAGGCACCGTTATGGACAGAAGAGACACTGTAGGCATCGTTATGGACAGAAGAGACGCTGTAGGAACCGTTATGGACAGAAGTAGACGTTGTAGGCACCGTTATGGACAGAAGAGACGCTGTAGGCACCGTTATGAACAGAAGTAGATGCTGTAGGCACCGTTATGGACAGAAGAGACGCTGTAGGCACCGTTATGGACAGAAGAGACGCTGTAGGCACCGTTCTGGACAGAAGTAGACGCTGTAGGCACCATTATGGACAGAAGAGACGCTGTAGGCACCGTTATGAACAGAAGAGACGCTGTAGGCACCGTTATGAACAGAAGAGACGCTGTAGGCACCGTTATGAACAGAAGAGACGCTGTAGGCACCGTTATGAACAGAAGTAGAAGCTGTAGGCACCGTTATGGACAGAAGAGACGCTGTAGGAACCGTTATGAACAGAAGTAGACGCTGTAGGCACCGTTATGGACAGAAGAGACGCTGTAGGCACCGTTATGAACAGAAGTAGACGCTGTAGGCATCGTTATGGACAGAAGAGACGCTGTAGGCACCGTTATGGACAGAAGAGACGCTGTAGGCATCGTTATGGACAGAGGAGACGCTGTAGGCACCGTTATGAACAGAAGTAGAAGCTGTAGGCACCGTTATGGACAGAAGTAGACGCTGTAGGCACCGTTATGAACAGAAGAGACGCTGTAGGCACCGTTATGAACAGAAGTAGAAGCTGTAGGCATCGTTATGGACAGAAGAGACGCTGTAGGCACCGTTATGAACAGAAGTAGACGCTGTAGGAACCGTTATGGACAGAAGTAGACGTTGTAGGCACCGTTATGGACAGAAGAGACGCTGTAGGCACCGTTATGGACAGAAGTAGACGCTGTAGGCACCGTTATGAACAGAAGTAGACGCTGTAGGCACCGTTATGAACAGAAGTAGACGTTGTAGGCACCGTTATGGACAGAAGTAGACGCTGTAGGCACCGTTATGGACAGAAGTAGACGCTGTAGGCACCGTTATGGACAGAAGAGACGCTGTAGGCACCGTTATGAACAGAAGTAGACGCTGTAGGCATCGTTATGGACAGAAGAGACACTGTAGGCACCGTTATGGACAGAAGAGACGCTGTAGGCATCGTTATGGACAGAGGAGACGCTGTAGGCATCGTTATGGACAGAAGAGACGCTGTAGGCATCGTTATGGACAGAAGAGACGCTGTAGGCATTGTTATGGACAGAAGAGACACTGTAGGCACCGTTATGGACAGAAGAGACGCTGTAGGCACCGTTATGGACAGAAGTAGACGCTGTAGGCACCGTTATGGACAGAAGAGACGCTGTAGGCATCGTTATGGACAGAAGTAGATGCTGTGGGCACCGTTAAGGACAGACATAGACTCTGTAGGCACCGTTATGGACAGAAGAGACGCTGTAGGCACCGTTATGAACAGAAGTAGACGCTGTAGGCATCGTTATGGACAGAAGAGACACTGTAGGCATCGTTATGGACAGAAGAGACGCTGTAGGCACCGTTATGGACAGAAGAGACGCTGTAGGCATCGTTATGGACAGAAGAGACGCTGTAGGCATCGTTATGGACAGAAGAGACGCTGTAGGCATCGTTATGGACAGAGGAGACGCTGTAGGCATCGTTATGGACAGAAGAGACGCTGTAGGCATCGTTATGGACAGAGGAGACGCTGTAGGCATCGTTATGGACAGAAGAGACGCTGTAGGCATCGTTATGGACAGAAGAGACGCTGTAGGCATCGTTATGGACAGAAGTAGACGCTGTAGGCACCGTTATGGACAGAAGTAGACGCTGTAGGCACCGTTATGGACAGAAGTAGACGCTGTAGGCACCGTTATGGACAGAAGTAGATGCTGTGGGCACCGTTAAGGACAGACATAGACGCTGTAGGCATCGTTATGGACAGAAGAGACACTGTAGGCACCGTTATGGACAGAAGAGACGCTGTAGGCACCGTTATGGACAGAAGAGACGCTGTAGGCACCGTTATGAACAGAAGTAGACGCTGTAGGCATCGTTATGGACAGAAGAGACGCTGTAGGCACCGTTATGAACAGAAGTAGACGCTGTAGGCACCGTTATGGACAGAAGTAGACGCTGTAGGCACCGTTATGGACAGAAGTAGATGCTGTGGGCACCGTTAAGGACAGACATAGACGCTGTAGGCATCGTTATGGACAGAAGAGACACTGTAGGCACCGTTATGGACAGAAGAGACGCTGTAGGCACCGTTATGGACAGAAGAGACGCTGTAGGCACCGTTATGAACAGAAGTAGACGCTGTAGGCATCGTTATGGACAGAAGAGACGCTGTAGGCACCGTTATGAACAGAAGTAGACGTTGTAGGCATCGTTATGGACAGAAGAGACACTTTAGGCATCGTTATGGACAGAAGAGACGCTGTAGGCATCGTTATGGACAGAAGAGACGCTGTTTATTGAAATAATGGACCGAACTGGAGATCCTGTAGAGCCTTGTGTATCCGCAACTACCTCTAACACATGGAATCCAAATATCTGTAAGATGGTTTTTCCCCAGGCTCTCTGGGCATGCCTGGGAGTTGTAGTTTTGCAGCAGCTGGAGGCACCCCTGGTTGAGAAACACTGAGCAATACTATATACTATTATATAGTCCAACATGCTGGGAGTTGTAGTTTTGCAACAGCTGGAGGCACCTCTGGTTGGGAAACACTGTACTAGAGGATCCAGATGCCTTGGGCCGTGCCTCCTCCTTACCCTCGCTGGGAGTTGTAGTTTTGCAGCAGCTGGAGGCACACTAGTTGGGAAACACTGATCTATAGGAATGAATTGAGGCGGTTGCCCATAGCAACTATTGCGCCTAATTTCCCAGAAGGCTGCTGGGGCTGGTTTGTTACTCAGGAATAAGGGGACTTTGGCCATCTATTGTGTTTTGGGCCCTAAACTTCCCTTTAATTTTGTTTTTAGTTTTGATATATAGTGCACTTCGCCTTTAAGAGCTCTGGCTCCTCCCCCTCGGGCTGCGGTCAGCTGACTGCGAGTCACATGCCTCGGGCGGAAGCGCCGGTGCCGGACAACAGTCATGTGTACGCGGGTCTGGCTGCTGCTCCTGGTCGGGGCGCTGGGGGTCCGGGGGGCCCCTGAGGACGAGGAGACCCGCCAGGTGAGGACAGCGGGGGGCGCTGTAGAGTAACCTACTGCAGTTTGCGGAGACTACAACTCCCACAATCCCCCGGGAGGCTGGGGAACAGCTGGCGGCGGTTATTATGGCTCGTGCTTCTTTGGGCAGGCTGGGAGTTGTAGTTCCCGAGCTCTAGGGGGGCTTATAGCACCTGGGGGCCGCATGTGAACTATGATTTGATGCTGGGACCTGTAGTTCCACATTGTACAGTTATGTCCCACAGGCTTTGTTTTCTGTCTTGCTGGGATTTGTAGTTCTCCCCCAGTATATGCAGTGGGGGGGGGGGGGGGGGGGGGGGGAATCTCCAGGGGGAGGGGCTAAGGTGTTTTTCTCAGCAGCTCTGACCCTGACTCATCAACCAGAAACTCATTGGCCCCTCCCCCAGCACTGGCCCCGCCCACTTCACCTGAAGAGGAACTGATACCAGTGCAGTGTGTACAGAGTCCAAAAGGTCCTGAGGGGTCGGACGTTACATATAGGGGTCCTCTCCTGTCTCTGAGGGGTCGGACGTTACATATGGGGGTCCTCTCCTATCTCTGAGGGGGCGGACGTTACATATCGGGGTCCTCTCCTGTCTCTGAGGGGTCGGGCGTTACATATCGGGGTCCTCTCCTGTCTCTGAGGGGTCGGACGTTACATATGGGGGTCCTCTCCTGTCTCTGAGGGGTCGGACGTTACATATAGGGGTCCTCTCCTGTCTCTGAGGGGTCGGATGTTACATATCGGGGTCCTCTCCTGTACTGAGGGGTCGGACGTTACATATGGGGGTCCTCTCCTGTCTCTGAGGGGTCGGGCGTTACATATGGGGGTCCTCTCCTGTCTCTGAGGGGTCGGACGTTACATATAGGGGTCCTCTCCTGTCCTCTCTGAGGGGTCGGACGTTACATATAGGGGTCCTCTCCTGTCTCTGAGGGGTCGGACGTTACATATAGGGGTCCTCTCCTGTCCTCTCTGAGGGGTCGGACGTTACATATAGGGGTCCTCTCCTGTCTCTGAGGGGTCGGACGTTACATATGGGGGTCCTCTCCTGTCTCTGAGGGGTCGGACGTTACGTATGGGGGTCCTGTCTCTGAGGGGGCGGACGTTACATATAGGGGTCCTCTCCTGTCTCTGAGGGGTCGGACGTTACATATAGGGGTCCTCTCCTGTCTCTGAGGGGTCGGACGTTACATATAGGGGTCCTCTCCTGTCTCTGAGGGGTCGGACGTTACATATAGGGGTCCTCTCCTGTCTCTGAGGGGTCGGACGTTACATATAGGGGTGCTCTCCTGTCTCTGAGGGGTGGGACGTTACATATGGGGGTCCTCTCCTGTCTCTGAGGGGTCGGACGTTACATATAGGGGTCCTCTCCTGTCCTCTCTGAGGGGTCGGACGTTACATATAGGGGTCCTCTCCTGTCTCTGAGGGGTGGGACGTTACATATGGGGGTCCTCTCCTGTCTCTGAGGGGTCGGACGTTACATATAGGGGTCCTCTCCTGTCCTCTCTGAGGGGTCGGACGTTACATATGGGGGTCCTCTCCTGTCTCTGAGGGGTCGGACGTTACATATGGGGGTCCTCTCCTGTCTCTGAGGGGGTCGGACGTTACATATAGGGGTCCTCTCCTGTCTGAGGGGTCGTACGTTACATATGGGGGTCCTCTCCTGTCTCTGAGGGGTCGGACGTTACATATGGGGGTCCTCTCCTGTCTCTGAGGGGGCGGACGTTACATATAGGGGTCCTCTCCTGTCTCTGAGGGGTCGGACGTTACATATGGGGGTCCTCTCCTGTCTCTGAGGGGTCGGACGTTACATATGGGGGTCCTCTCCTGTCCTCTCTGAGGGGTCGGACGTTACATATAGGGGTCCTCTCCTGTCTCTGAGGGGTCGGACGTTACATATAGGGGTCCTCTCCTGTCTCTGAGGGGTCGGACGTTACATATAGGGGTCCTCTCCTGTCTCAGGGGTCGGACGTTACATATGGGGGTCCTCTCCTGTCCTCTCTGAGGGGTCGGACGTTACATATGGGGGTCCTCTCCTGTCCTCTCTGAGGGGTCGGACGTTACATATGGGGGTCCTCTCCTGTCCTCTCTGAGGGGTCGGACGTTACATATGGGGGTCCTCTCCTGTCTCTGAGGGGTGGGACGTTACATATGGGGGTCCTCTCCTGTCTCTGAGGGGTCGGACGTTACATATGGGGGTCCTCTCCTGTCTCTGAGGGGTCGGACGTTACATATAGGGGTCCTCTCCTGTCTCTGAGGGGTCGTACGTTACATATGGGGGTCCTCTCCTGTCTCTGAGGGGTCGGACGTTACATATGGGGGTCCTCTCCTGTCTCTGAGGGGGCGGACGTTACATATAGGGGTCCTCTCCTGTCTCTGAGGGGTCGGACGTTACATATGGGGGTCCTCTCCTGTCTCTGAGGGGTCGGACGTTACATATGGGGGTCCTCTCCTGTCCTCTCTGAGGGGTCGGACGTTACATATAGGGGTCCTCTCCTGTCTCTGAGGGGTCGGACGTTACATATAGGGGTCCTCTCCTGTCTCTGAGGGGTCGGACGTTACATATAGGGGTCCTCTCCTGTCTCTGAGGGGTCGGACGTTACATATGGGGGTCCTCTCCTGTCCTCTCTGAGGGGTCGGACGTTACATATGGGGGTCCTCTCCTGTCCTCTCTGAGGGGTCGGACGTTACATATGGGGGTCCTCTCCTGTCCTCTCTGAGGGGTCGGACGTTACATATGGGGGTCCTCTCCTGTCTCTGAGGGGTGGGACGTTACATATGGGGGTCCTCTCCTGTCTCTGAGGGGTCGGACGTTACATATGGGGGTCCTCTCCTGTCTCTGAGGGGTCGGACGTTACATATAGGGGTCCTCTCCTGTCTCTGAGGGGTCGGACGTTACATATGGGGGTCCTCTCCTGTCTCTGAGGGGTCGGACGTTACATATAGGGGTCCTCTCCTGTCTCTGAGGGGTCGGACGTTACATATAGGGGTCCTCTCCTGTCTCTGAGGGGTCGAACGTTACATATGGGGGGGTCCTCTCCTGTCTCTGAGGGGTCGGACGTTACATATAGGGGTCCTCTCCTGTCTCTGAGGGGTCGGACGTTACATATGGGGGTCCTCTCCGGTCTCTGAAGGGTCGGACGTTACATATGGGGGTCCTCTCCTGTCCTGAGGGGTCGGACGTTACATATAGGGGTCCTCTCCTGTCCTCTCTGAGGGGTCGGACGTTACATATGGGGGTCCTCTCCTGTCTCTGAGGGGTCGGACGTTACATATGGGGGTCCTCTCCTGTCTCTGAGGGGTCGGACGTTACATATGGGGGTCCTCTCCTGTCTCTGAGGGGTCGGACGTTACATATAGGGGGTCCTCTCCTGTCTCTGAGGGGTCGGACGTTACATATAGGGGTCCTCTCCTGTCTCTGAGGGGTTGGGCGTTACATATGGGGGTCCTCTCCTGTCTCTGAGGGGGTCGGACGTTACATATGGGGGTCCTCTCCTGTCTCTGAGGGGTCGGGCGTTACATATGGGGGTCCTCTCCTGTCTCTGAGGGGTCGGACGTTACATATGGGGGTCCTCTCCTGTCCTCTCTGAGGGGTCGGACGTTACATATAGGGGTCCTCTCCTGTCTCTGAGGGGTCGGACGTTACATATAGGGGTGCTCTCCTGTCTCTGAGGGGTCGGACGTTACATATAGGGGTCCTCTCTGAGGGGTCGGACGTTACATATAGGGGTCCTCTCCTGTCTCTGAGGGGTCGGACGTTACATATAGGGGTCCTCTCCTGTCCTCTCTGAGGAGTCGGACGTTACATATAGGGGTCCTCTCCTGTCTCTGAGGGGTCGGACGTTACATATGGGGGTCCTCTCCTGTCCTCTCTGAGGGGTCGGATGTTACATATGGGGGTCCTCTCCTGTCCTCTCTGAGGGGTCGGATGTTACATATGGGGGTCCTCTCCTGTCTCTGAGGGGGCGGACGTTACATATGGGGGTCCTCTCCTGTCTCTGAGGGGTCGGACGTTACATATGGGGGTCCTCTCCTGTCTCTGAGGGGGCGGACGTTACATATGGGGGTCCTCTCCTGTCTCTGAGGGGTCGGACGTTACATATGGGGGTCCTCTCCTGTCCTCTCTGAGGGGTCGGACGTTACATATAGGGGTCCTCTCCTGTCTCTGAGGGGTCGGAGGTTACATATAGGGGTCCTCTCCTGTCTCTGAGGGGTCGGACGTTACATATGGGGGTCCTCTCCTGTCCTCTCTGAGGGGTCGGACGTTACATATAGGGGTCCTCTCCTGTCCTCTCTGAGGGGTCGGACGTTACATATGGGGGTCCTCTCCTGTCTCTGAGGGGTCGGACGTTACATATGGGGGTCCTCTCCTGTCCTCTCTGAGGGGTCGGACGTTACATATAGGGGTCCTCTCCTGTCTCTGAGGGGTCGGACGTTACATATAGGGGTCCTCTCCTGTCTCTGAGGGGTCGGACGTTACATATAGGGGTCCTCTCCTGTCTCTGAGGGGTCGGACGTTACATATGGGGGTCCTCTCCTGTCCTCTCTGAGGGGTCGGACGTTACATATGGGGGTCCTCTCCTGTCCTCTCTGAGGGGTCGGACGTTACATATGGGGGTCCTCTCCTGTCCTCTGAGGGGTCGGACGTTACATATGGGGGTCCTCTCCTGTCTCTGAGGGGTGGGACGTTACATATGGGGGTCCTCTCCTGTCTCTGAGGGGTCGGACGTTACATATAGGGGTCCTCTCCTGTCTCTGAGGGGTCGGACGTTACATATAGGGGTCCTCTCCTGTCTCTGAGGGGTCGGACGTTACATATGGGGGTCCTCTCCTGTCCTCTCTGAGGGGTCGGACGTTACATATAGGGGTCCTCTCCTGTCTCTGAGGGGTCGGACGTTACATATGGGGGTCCTCTCCTGTCTCTGAGGGGTCGGACGTTACATATGGGGGTCCTCTCCTGTCCTCTCTGAAGGGTCGGACGTTACATATAGGGGTCCTCTCCTGTCCTCTCTGAGGGGTCGGACGTTACATATGGGGGTCCTCTCCTGTCTCTGAGGGGTCGGACGTTACATATGGGGGTCCTCTCCTGTCTCTGAGGGGTCGGACGTTACATATGGGGGTCCTCTCCTGTCTCTGAGGGGTCGGACGTTACATATGGGGGTCCTCTCCTGTCTCTGAGGGGTCGGACGTTACATATAGGGGTCCTCTCCTGTCCTCTCTGAGGGGTCGGACGTTACATATGGGGGTCCTCTCCTGTCTCTGAGGGGTCGGACGTTACATATAGGGGTCCTCTCCTGTCTCTGAGGGGTCGGACGTTACATATGGGGGTCCTCTCCTGTCTCTGAGGGGTCGGACGTTACATATAGGGGTCCTCTCCTGTCTCTGAGGGGTCGGACGTTACATATAGGGGTCCTCTCCTGTCTCTGAGGGGTCGAACGTTACATATGGGGGGTCCTCTCCTGTCTCTGAGGGGTCGGACGTTACATATAGGGGTCCTCTCCTGTCTCTGAGGGGTCGGACGTTACATATGGGGGTCCTCTCCGGTCTCTGATGGGTCGGACGTTACATATAGGGGTCCTCTCCTGTCCTCTCTGAGGGGTCGGACGTTACATATGGGGGTCCTCTCCTGTCTCTGAGGGGTCGGACGTTACATATGGGGGTCCTCTCCTGTCTCTGAGGGGTCGGACGTTACATATGGGGGTCCTCTCCTGTCTCTGAGGGGTCGGACGTTACATATAGGGGGTCCTCTCCTGTCTCTGAGGGGTCGGACGTTACATATAGGGGTCCTCTCCTGTCTCTGAGGGGTCGGGCGTTACATATGGGGGTCCTCTCCTGTCTCTGAGGGGGTCGGACGTTACATATGGGGGTCCTCTCCTGTCTCTGAGGGGTCGGGCGTTACATATGGGGGTCCTCTCCTGTCTCTGAGGGGTCGGACGTTACATATGGGGGTCCTCTCCTGTCCTCTCTGAGGGGTCGGACGTTACATATAGGGGTCCTCTCCTGTCTCTGAGGGGTCGGACGTTACATATAGGGGTCCTCTCCTGTCCTCTCTGAGGGGTCGGATGTTACATATGGGGGTCCTCTCCTGTCTCTGAGGGGTGGGACGTTACATATGGGGGTCCTCTCCTGTCTCTGAGGGGTCGGACGTTACATATAGGGGTCCTCTCCTGTCCTCTCTGAGGGGTCGGACGTTACATATAGGGGTCCTCTCCTGTCTCTGAGGGGTCGGACGTTACATATAGGGGTCCTCTCCTGTCCTCTCTGAGGAGTCGGACGTTACATATAGGGGTCCTCTCCTGTCTCTGAGGGGTCGGACGTTACATATGGGGGTCCTCTCCTGTCCTCTCTGAGGGGTCGGATGTTACATATGGGGGTCCTCTCCTGTCTCTGAGGGGTTGGACGTTACATATGGGGGTCCTCTCCTGTCTCTGAGGGGGCGGACGTTACATATGGGGGTCCTCTCCTGTCTCTGAGGGGTCGGACGTTACATATGGGGGTCCTCTCCTGTCTCTGAGGGGGCGGACGTTACATATGGGGGTCCTCTCCTGTCTCTGAGGGGTCGGACGTTACATATGGGGGTCCTCTCCTGTCCTCTCTGAGGGGTCGGACGTTACATATAGGGGTCCTCTCCTGTCTCTGAGGGGTCGGAGGTTACATATAGGGGTCCTCTCCTGTCTCTGAGGGGTCGGACGTTACATATGGGGGTCCTCTCCTGTCCTCTCTGAGGGGTCGGACGTTACATATAGGGGTCCTCTCCTGTCCTCTCTGAGGGGTCGGACGTTACATATGGGGGTCCTCTCCTGTCTCTGAGGGGTGGGACGTTACATATGGGGGTCCTCTCCTGTCTCTGAGGGGTCGGACGTTACATATGGGGGTCCTCTCCTGTCTCTGAGGGGTCGGACGTTACATATAGGGGTCCTCTCCTGTCTCTGAGGGGTCGGACGTTACATATGGGGGTCCTCTCCTGTCTCTGAGGGGTCGGACGTTACATATAGGGGTCCTCTCCTGTCTCTGAGGGGTCGGACGTTACATATGGGGGTCCTCTCCTGTCCTCTCTGAGGGGTCGGACGTTACATATAGGGGTCCTCTCCTGTCCTCTCTGAGGGGTCGGACGTTACATATGGGGATCCTGTCCTGTCTCTGAGGGGTCGGACGTTACATATGGGGATCCTGTCCTGTCTCTGAGGGGTCGGACGTTACATATAGGGGTCCTCTCCTGTCTCTGAGGGGTCGAACGTTACATATGGGGGTCCTCTCCTGTCCTGAGGGGTCGGACGTTACATATAGGGGTCCTCTCCTGTCCTCTCTGAGGGGTCGGACGTTACATATGGGGGTCCTCTCCTGTCTCTGAGGGGTCGGACGTTACATATGGGGGTCCTCTCCTGTCTCTGAGGGGTCGGACGTTACATATAGGGGGTCCTCTCCTGTCTCTGAGGGGTCGGACGTTACATATGGGGGTCCTCTCCTGTCCTCTCTGAGAGGTCGGACGTTACATATAGGGGTCCTCTCCTGTCTCTGAGGGGTCGGAGGTTACATATAGGGGTCCTCTCCTGTCTCTGAGGGGTCGGACGTTACATATGGGGGTCCTCTCCTGTCCTCTCTGAGGGGTCGGACGTTACATATAGGGGTCCTCTCCTGTCCTCTCTGAGGGGTCGGACGTTACATATGGGGGTCCTCTCCTGTCCTCTCTGAGGGGTCGGACGTTACATATGGGGGTCCTCTCCTGTCTCTGAGGGGTGGGACGTTACATATGGGGGTCCTCTCCTGTCTCTGAGGGGTCGGACGTTACATATGGGGGTCCTCTCCTGTCTCTGAGGGGTCGGACGTTACATATAGGGGTCCTCTCCTGTCTCTGAGGGGTCGGACGTTACATATAGGGGTCCTCTCCTGTCTCTGAGGGGTCGGACGTTACATATAGGGGTCCTCTCCTGTCTCTGAGGGGTTGAACGTTACATATGGGGGTCCTCTCCTGTCTCTGAGGGGTCGGACGTTACATATAGGGGTCCTCTCCTGTCTCTGAGGGGTCGGACGTTACATATGGGGGTCCTCTCCTGTCCTCTCTGAGGGGTCGGACGTTACATATGGGGGTCCTCTCCTGTCTCTGAAGGGTCGGACGTTACATATAGGGGTCCTCTCCTGTCCTCTCTGAGGGGTCGGACGTTACATATGGGGGTCCTCTCCTGTCTCTGAGGGGTCGGACGTTACATATGGGGGTCCTCTCCTGTCTCTGAGGGGTCGGACGTTACATATAGGGGTCCTCTCCTGTCTCTGAGGGGTCGGACGTTACATATAGGGGGTCCTCTCCTGTCTCTGAGGGGTCGGACGTTACATATAGGGGTCCTCTCCTGTCTCTGAGGGGTCGGGCGTTACATATGGGGGTCCTCTCCTGTCTCTGAGGGGGTCAGACGTTACATATGGGGGTCCTCTCCTGTCTCTGAGGGGTCGGGCGTTACATATGGGGGTCCTCTCCTGTCTCTGAGGGGTCGGACGTTACATATGGGGGTCCTCTCCTGTACTGAGGGGTCGGACGTTACATATAGGGGTCCTCTCCTGTCTCTGAGGGGTCGGACGTTACATATAGGGGTCCTCTCCTGTCCTCTCTGAGGGGTCGGACGTTACATATAGGGGTCCTCTCCTGTCCTCTCTGAAGGGTCGGACGTTACATATAGGGGTCCTCTCCTGTCCTCTCTGAGGGGTCGGACGTTACATATGGGGGTCCTCTCCTGTCTCTGAGGGGTCGGACGTTACATATGGGGGTCCTCTCCTGTCTCTGAGGGGTCGGACGTTACATATGGGGGTCCTCTCCTGTCTCTGAGGGGTCGGACGTTACATATAGGGGGTCCTCTCCTGTCTCTGAGGGGTCGGACGTTACATATGGGGGTCCTCTCCTGTCTCTGAGGGGTCGGACGTTACATATGGGGGTCCTCTCCTGTCTCTGAGGGGGTCGGACGTTACATATGGGGGTCCTCTCCTGTCTCTGAGGGGTCGGACGTTACATATGTGGGTCCTCTCCTGTCTCTGACGGGTCGGACGTTACATATAGGGGTCCTCTCCTGTCCTCTCTGAGGGGTCGGACGTTACATATAGGGGTCCTCTCCTGTCTCTGAGGGGTCGGACGTTACATATAGGGGTCCTCTCCTGTCCTCTCTGAGGGGTCGGACGTTACATATAGGGGTCCTCTCCTGTCCTCTCTGAGGGGTCGGACGTTACATATCGGGGTCCTCTCCTGTCTCTGAGGGGTCGGACGTTACATATAGGGGTCCTCTCCTGTCTCTGAGGGGTTGGACGTTACATATGGGGGTCCTCTCCTGTCCTCTCTGAGGGGTCGGACGTTACATATGGGGGTCCTCTCCTGTCTCTGAGGGGTCGGACGTTACATATAGGGGTCCTCTCCTGTCTCTGAGGGGTCGGACGTTACATATGGGGGTCCTCTCCTGTCTCTGAGGGGGTCGGACGTTACATATGGGGGTCCTCTCCTGTCTCTGAGGGGTCGGGCGTTACATATAGGGGTCCTCTCCTGTCTCTGAGGGGTCGGACGTTACATATGGGGGTCCTCTCCTGTCTCTGAGGGGGTCGGACGTTACATATGGGGGTCCTCTCCTGTCTCTGAGGGGTCGGACGTTACATATAGGGGTCCTCTCCTGTCTCTGAGGGGTCGGACGTTACATATAGGGGTCCTCTCCTGTACTGAGGGGTCGGACGTTACATATAGGGGTCCTCTCCTGTCTCTGAGGGGTCGGACGTTACATATAGGGGTCCTCTCCTGTCTCTGAGGGGACGGACGTTACATATGGGGGTCCTCTCCTGTCTCTGAGGGGGTCGGACGTTACATATGGGGGTCCTCTCCTGTCTCTGAGGGGTCGGGCGTTACATATAGGGGTCCTCTCCTGTCTCTGAGGGGTCGGACGTTACATATGGGGGTCCTCTCCTGTACTGAGGGGTCGGACGTTACATATAGGGGTCCTCTCCTGTCTCTGAGGGGTCGGACGTTACATATAGGGGTCCTCTCCTG
Organism: Hyla sarda; assembly: GCF_029499605.1. Classification (NCBI taxonomy): domain Eukaryota; kingdom Metazoa; phylum Chordata; class Amphibia; order Anura; family Hylidae; genus Hyla; species Hyla sarda. The sequence goes on from NC_079199.1 coordinate 103,820,543, forward strand.
TCTCTGAGGGGTCGGACGTTACATATGGGGATCCTGTCCTGTCTCTGAGGGGTCGGACGTTACATATAGGGGTGCTCTCCTGTACTGAGGGGTCGGACGTTACATATGGGGGTCCTCTCCTGTCTCTGAGGGGTCGGACGTTACATATAGGGGTCCTCTCCCTTTTCTTCCATCCTATATAGTAATGATGTTTTCTCTCTTTATAGATTTACCTGCAGTTTAACCCCGGCTTTTCCAACTCCTCAGTGAATTTGCTGCACACCCGGGCAGTGGGGAATGGCAGCACCATCCACTATGTTTGGAGCACTATTGGAGCCCCCACAGTCCTTCTCATCTATACAGAGACCCCACATAGTGACCTGCGGGTCAACTGGACCAAACTCCTCTCCTCGGACCCCTCGGGAGCCATCACCATGGACCCAGCAGACAGCGTGCTGTACTCCACCGCCCTCACCTTCACCAGGGTAAGTGCTCAGGGTTATAGGTCAATAACTTTCAGTAGACATATACATTTCTCTGCAGCTGTCACCCAGCTTTCCTCTAGCCCTGAATGGTAACTCAGTCCTTCTCTTTCCTTCCCCAGATATTTGAATATAGAGACGTGAACAACACGGCCAACTTCTCTGGCACTGCAGAAAAGTACTTTTACCCCCCCTATGACCTGGGCAACTTTGTGTGGGAGAACGCCAACGACACCCTGAACGCCTCCTCCTCCTCCTTCCGTCTGACGGGGGTCGACCAATCCGATCCCACCGGGAGCTTCAGAAATGGAAGTGTCAGCTTCAGGGTGAGTACTAATGTGTTCACCCCCTCGATCCCTGCTACCCCTCGCTGCCGATCCCTGCTACCCCTCGCGCTGGCGCTGCCGATCCCTGCTACCCCTCGCGCTGGCGCTGCCGATCCCTGCTACCCTTCGCGCTGGCGCTGCCGATCCCTGCTACCCCTCGCGCTGGCGCTGCCGATCCCTGCTACCCCTCGCGTTGGCGCTGCCGATCCCTGCTACCCCTCGCGTTGGCGCTGCCGATCCCTGCTACCCCTCGCGCTGGCGCTGCCGATCCCTGCTACCCCTCGCGCTGCTGATCCCTGCTACCCCTCGCGTTGGCGCTGCCGATCCCTGCTCACATTCTGTCACTTTAAGATTAATGTCTGATTTTTACCAGCCCTTATTCTAGTGTTTCCCAACTAGGGTGCCTCCAGCTGTTGCAAAACTTCAATTCCCAGCATGCCCGGACAGCCTTTGGCTGTCCGGGCATGCTGGAAGTTGTAGTTTTGCAACAGATGGAGGCACCCTAGTTGGGAAACAGTACCTTACTCTGCAGACTCCCCCCTCGGTATTGACCTCTTGCTCCTCCCCCCTTAAGGTATCTGCATACGACAGACCCGGACGAGATGCCTCCGCGCCGCGGCTCCTTCACACCGCCAACTGCACCAAGCTGGAGTTCATGATCTCGGGGGTCCAGCCGCGGGGAAACCACTCGCGTTTTGCTCTGGAGATGGTGACGCTAGAGAAGAAATCGGGACACAAGAAGGTGCGGTCTGTCCGCTCCATAGATGATGAGTACACGCCGACCATTTTTGAGGTACGAGGCGCTGGTTGGGGAGCAGTCATATTGGGGATCGTACTGATAACATGCGCTCATACTGTCTGTTTATCCCCAGGTGGTAGAGCTGGTGTCTGATGCCCCCAATGCCAGCCATGCCCGTGGCTATTTCCAGTGGAAATCTGTGGCGTACGGGTCAGTCAATGGCACCAGGGCAGACTCTCTCCCGTGTGCTGTGTACAAACCTCACAATATGAACGGGACGCTGCCAGTGCCCAGTATTATCCAGGCCTTCTATGGGGAGCAGCTGAGCAGCCAATACAACCTGCAGGCTCTAAACGTGTCTTATGGGATCGCAGATGGGGACTTCTATGACAAAAACAAGTTCCTAGGATGGTGAGTGTGCCCCCGAGTGTCGGCGCGTCGCTGTCCTGTGCCCCCGAGTGTCGGCGCGTCGCTGTCCTGTGCCCCCGAGTGTCGGCGCGTCGCTGTCCTGTGCCCCCGAGTGTCGGCGCGTCGCTGTCCTGTGCCCCCGAGTGTCGGCGCGTCGCTGTCCTGTGCCCCCGAGTGTCGGCGCGTCGCTGTCCTGTGCCCCCGAGTGTCGGCGCGTCGCTGTCCTGTGCCCCCGAGTGTCGGCGCGTCGCTGTCCTGTGCCCCCTAGTGTCGGCGCGTCGCTGTCCTGTGCCCCCTAGTGTCGGCGCGTCGCTGTCCTGTGCCCCCGAGTGTCGGCGCGTCGGGCCCCCCCCACCCCGATTGTCGTTGTGTCATTATTGTGTCCGTGTTTGTCTCGATCTTTGCTTCTGGTTTCATTATGGTAATGAGGGATTCTTTGTCGCAGGTCGGTGCTGGTCGGGTACGGCGCTCCTCCTCGTGACTCTTTCTCCATCTTGGTCATCTGTATCATGGCAGTGGCGCTGGGGATACCATTGTTGCTACTGATAATGGGCGCCATCTTGGTCTTATTCATGAAGAAGCAAGCTTTCACCATCTATGAGCCCATCAACTAAAGGCCGGGCCCACTGACAGCGCCCCCATCATTGCACATACTGACGTTTACACAGCAATAAACCAGGGTGCCAGTTGGCGCCAATTCAGGGATCTACCAGGCGGATGGTTCAGTAGTTTTATTTACAGGATGAATCTGTGATCGGCCTCATGAACCCTCCGGGTGACGCACAAGAGGCCACGACATCTGCTGAATCGTTCTGCCAGTAATATTGCCTTCCTCCTCGCGGTTGTACCGCACATGTGACCGCCATTCCTGGATGACCCCCCCCCCCCCAATCACTACAACCGTGAGCCCGATGTGCCAACAACACCGCCCTAATGGCCATTAGCCGCCTTTCAAGTGTCCACCTTAATTCCCTGACCAATCAGAGTTCAGCTTTTATTTTCTAAATTCCACTGGATAATGAAAGCTCATTTGTTTGGTTTCTACGGGCAACCATTGTGTTCTATGAGGCTTTTGAATTCAGAATCTTTATTTGTACTCCTCAGATTGAGTTATTACATCTGTATTCCAACCTTACAGGAGCCTCCGCGTAACAATATATCATGTAAAATCTACATTTTTGCACCATTGTGGCTGGACTTACCCTCAGGCAGCGTTCACTAACCTCTGGCGCTCCAGCTGAACTACATCTCTCAGCATGCCTGGAGCGTTCTGGGGGTCGTAGAGAGCCGCAGGTTGGAGACCGCTGGTTTCTGGCCAGTTTCATGTGAGTTCGTCACGGGAATTTTTGCGTCCGTATTACAAAGCGCCGGTCCCCACATGACTTGTTTTTGTTGAACTGAACCGAAATGTTCGTAATACGGGCGCAAAAAAATTACATGGAATGAAACCAGCCGACAGAGTATTCTTTTTGTTTCCATAAAGCCCAGACCCCATAGCCCTGTGCTGTGACCCCCTGAGGCCCGGACCCCATAGCCCTGTGCTGTGACCCCCTGAGGCCCGGACCCCATGGCCCTGTGCTGTGACCCCTGAGGCTCGGGCCCCATGGCCCTGTGCTGTGACCCCCTGAGGCCTGGGCCCCATAGCCTTATGCTGTGACCCCTGAGCCCAGGACCCCATAGCCCTGTGCTGTGACCCCCTGAGGCCCGGACCCCATAGCCCTGTGCTGTGACCCCCTGAGGCCCGGACCCCATGGCCCTGTGCTGTGACCCCTGAGGCTCGGGCCCCATGGCCCTGTGCTGTGACCCCCTGAGGCCCGGGCCCCATAGCCTTATGCTGTGACCCCTGAGCCCAAGACCCCATTGCCTTATGCTGTGTCCCCCTGAGGCCCGGACCCCATAGAAATGGGCTGTGTCCCCCTGAGGCCCGGACCCCATATCCCTGTGCTATGACCCCATAGCAATGGGCTGTGTCCCCAAGGCCCAGACCCCATAGTAATGAGCTATGTCCCCCAAGACGCGGACCCTATAGCCCTGTGCTGTGACCCCTGAGGCCTGGACCCCATAACAATGTGCTTAAACCCCGTAGCCCTATGCTGTGACCCTGGAGGTCCAGACCCCATATCCCTGTGCGGTGACCCCCAAGACCCGGACACGATAGCCCAGTGCTGTCACCTTTGAGGCCCGGACCCCATATTCCTTTAGTATTAGATCCTGTAAGGTGAGTCCTCCATGGATGATAGAGGCCGCTGTCATTAGAGGGTCCCCCTGCCATTAATGGGGGGACTCGGTCTGTACTATGGTTAGGTAGGTGGGACATGTCACAGTAACATCCATGTGATGCCAGGACACAAGGTCTCCAGACGGCTTGTCTTCTTCCCATAGTGCATCTCTTCCCCATACACCAGGCTGCCATGTCAAGTTTTTCGGCAGTTTGCTTTACAGCAGTTCTTCTGTGAGATCAGACCAGATGGGTCTTTCGGTCCCCAGTCACCCTTGGACACTTAGTCGGTACTAACCACTACACCAGTGTTTTCTAGCAAGCCTCCAGCTGTTGAAAAACTACAACTCCCAGCATGCCCGGACAGCCAACGGCTGTCCGGGCATGCTGGGAGTTGTAGTTTTGCAACAGCCGGAACCATACTGCAAACACCCAACAAGACCGGACATGTTATGGCTCCTCCGTGTAAGGCATGACCCCATTTTTATTTTAGTAACGTTCTGTTGTATTATGTCTTTAGACTCCAGTCACAGCCAAAGCTGCATCCACGATTCACTTGTTTCTCATATACAGTTTGCTGGATATAAAAACAGACTGCTGCCCCCTGCTGGTTCAGTACATGTTCTGCTGCAGTGGATTGGGGACCTCATCGCACATTGTAAAGCATTGCAGTGCATTGGACATTTGGGATCTGTCAGCCCCATGTAGCAAGCAGCAGAATTCCAAATTCAGCTTTAAAGGGGTACCCTACTCGAAAACCCTATTTTTTTTTTTAATCAACTGGTGCCAGAAAGTGAAACAGATTTGTAAATTACTTCTATAAAAAAAAAATCTTAAGTACTGGAAGGATTATCAGCTGCTGTTATGATCCACAGGAAGTTCTTTTCTTTTTGAATTTCCTTTCTTTCTGACCACAGTGCTCTTTGCTGACACCTCTGTCCATTTTAGGAACTGTCCAGAGCAGAATATGTTTGCTATGGGAACTTGCTCCTACTCTGGACAGTTCCTAAAATGGACAGAGATGTCAGCAGAGAGCACTGTGGTCAGACAGAAATTCAAAAAGTAAAGCACTGACTGTGGATCATAACAGCAGCTGATAAGTCCTGGAAGGATTAAGTTTTTTTTTTTAATAGAAGTAATTTATAAATCTGTTTCACTTTCTGGCATCAGTTGATTAAAAAAAATATAGTACCACCCCTTTAAGTGTGACTGGAGTAGACGCAATATAAGATCGACAAGATGTCACGTGACTTTCCAGGCTTCTGATTGGCTGATCTCATTGCTCTATTCAGGCCATTCCTTGTTTAATTTTGTTGTTTTTTTTTTAAATCCTTTTTACTTGAATTTTTGCTGTACTTTCGGTTCTGTCTTAGACTCTGATGACCTTTGTGTTTTTATTTTAACTTTGTTTTCAGTAAAAAAAAAGTTTGTAAAATTGTGCGTTTTCCCGATGTTTCAATCACATGGCGCCAATTCACATATTGAATAGTATATATGTTACTCTAGTCACATCCAAAGCTGCAACACCTTGCTGTTCCCCCTTGTGTTCAGGGCCTGTAATGCTCAGATGACTTGCATTCTGGGCAGGGCCGGTTTTAGGCTTAGCGTGACCCTGGGCAAAATCAAGAGGGGCCCCAAAAGTCGTAGTAGTGCACTAAACAGATTTGAACATTTTTGGTCACTTCAAATACCATAAAAAATATCTAAAAAGCAATTGAACAGTCCCATCAAAACAAAAATGGTAAAAACTACAAATCACAGCGCAAAAAGTGACCCTAATACATCATATACAGGAAAATAAGAGTTATAGGGATCAGAATAGTACAATTTTATATTTTAGGTGCAGTATAGATCCCCCACACTAGGTTGACAGTAAAGACTCCACATTAGGTTGTAGTTCCCCCACATTAGGTTGGCAGTATAGTTTCCCCCACATTAGGTTGGCAGTATAGTTTCCCCCACATTAGGTTGTAGTTCCCCCACATTAGGTTGGCAGTATAGTACCCCCACATTAGGTTGGCAGTATAGTTTCCCCCACATTAGGTTGTAGTTCCCCCACATTAGGTTGGCAGTATAGTTTCCCCCACATTAGGTTGTAGTTCCCCCACATTAGGTTGGCAGTATAGTTTCCCCCACATTAGGTTGTAGTTCCCCCACATTAGGTTGGCAGTATAGTACCCCCACATTAGGTTGGCAGTATAGTTTCCCCCACATTAGGTTGTAGTTCCCCCACATTAGGTTGGCAGTATAGTTTCCCCCACATTAGGTTGGCAGTATAGTTTCCCCCACATTAGGTTGTAGTTCCCCCACATTAGGTTGGCAGTATAGTTTCCCCCACATTAGGTTGTAGTTCCCCCACATTAGGTTGGCAGTATAGTTTCCCCCACATTAGGTTGTAGTTCCCCCACATTAGGTTGTAGTTTCCCCCACATTAGGTTGGCATTATGTTCCCCCACATTAGGTTGGCATTATGTTCCCCCACATTAGGTTGGCAGTATAGTTTCCCCCACATTAGGTTGGCAGTATAGTTCCCCCACATTAGGTTGGCAGTATAGTTCCCCCACATTAGGTTGGCAGTATAGTTCCCCCACATTTGGTAGGCAGTGGCCCCCATAGACATACAGCCTTCTGCTATATACAGTGTATGGCTGGAGGCTGTATGTCTGTACTGCCCCCCTTCAGTGCTCCGACCACCGCTCCTCTGGTCCGGGGTCACGATCTGCTGCTATGGCCTCAGGGATGTGGGAAATGTAGCGGCCGATGCCCGGGACATGCAGTTCTGGGCACCAGGCAGGTGAATACTTCGGGCAAGCAGCGCTAAATGCCGGGAGAAGTCACATGACGGGCCCCGTCACTAAACTGCTATAGACCACAGCTGGATGATGCAGCCTATAGCGAACCTTCCTGGCGGTGGTGTTCGTGGTGAGTGATGTAATCGCAAGTGCTGCGCAGGACGCTGGGACGCTGACGTCCTATGCGGCGCTTGTGATGTCATCACTCATCACTCACCACCGCCAAAAAGTCCCTGCAGGGAACCGGGAGATGTAAGTAGAGGTGCGTTACCTACTCAAACTTGGCTACTTACTACTTAAGGGAGGACATACCTACCACTAGGGGTTAACCTATCTACTCAGGGCAGTGCAGCCCAACATGATGCCTCCAGCTGTTGCAAAAATACAACTCCCAGCAGCTGGAGGCACCCTGGTGGAAGAACACTGACTTAGGTGGTATAATTGTTTAAATGGGAGCCCTACCTGCCAGGGGTCATATCTATCTAGGGGCCTTTCTACCTACTGGGGAGCTCTACCTGATGGGGGTCATATCTATATGGGGTTTGTGTACCTACTGGGGAGCCCTACATGATGGGGGTCATATCTATATGGGGGTCTGTGTACCTACTGGGGAGCCCTACATGATGGGGGTCATATCTATCTAGGGGCCTTTCTACCTACTGGGGAGCTCTACCTGATGGGGGTCATATTTATATGGGGTCTGTGTACCTACTGGGGAGGCCTATATGATGGGGGTCATATCTATATGGGGTCTGTGTACCTACTGGGGAGCCCTACATGATGGGGGTCATATCTATCTAGGGGCCTTTCTACCTACTGGGGAGCTCTAGCTGTTGGGGGTCATATCTATATGGGGGTCTGTGTACCTACTGGGGAGCCCTACATGATGGGGGTCATATCTATCTAGGGGCCTTTCTACCTACTGGGGAGCCCTACCTGATGGGGGTCATATCTATATGGGGGTCTGTGTACCTACTGGGGAGCCCTACATGATGGGGGTCATATCTATATGGGGGTCTGTGTACCTACTGGGGAGCCCTACATGATGGGGGTCATATCTATCTGCGGACCTGTCTACATATGGGGGAGCTCTACCTAATGGGGGTCATATCTATATGGGGGTCTGTGTACCTACTGGGGAGCCCTACATGATGGGGGTCATATCTATATGGGGTCTGTGTACCTACTGGGGAGCCCTACATGATGAGGGTCATATCTATCTGCGGACCTGTCTACATATGGGGGAGCTCTACCTAATGGGGGTCAAATCTGTCTGGGGCTCTGTCTGCCTACTGAGGGAGCCCACCCTTCCTACCAACTGGGGTGGACGGACATATCTATCTGGGGCATTATTTACTTACTAGGAGAGCCCTACCTACCTGATGAGGGGACGCACCTACCTGCTAAAGGGACATACTTTCCTGAAGGGGGAATGGGGTGGACTTACTTTTTAATTTCCACACCCCTGGGCCTATAGGCCATAGCAGTAGGTCCTGGGCCTGGAGAAGTGGTGGTCGGAGCACCGAAGAGGACGTGCAGCTGGTAACTTAACAAGCTGGCCAGCGCGCGTCCTCTTCCTCGATGCTCCACTCCTCCGTTCCTATGGGCGCACGCACGGGACTTCAGTGACGTCCCTGCATGCGCTACCTCCCGGGACATCCTTGTGTCCAGAAAAGATCTTTGGGGACACAGGGATGTCCTGAATGTGAGGGGGGAAATTAATCTCAGGGGGGGCAATGGCCCTCCCCCCCCCCCCCCCCCCGGTTCTGCCACTGAGCAGCCCACAAGGGGCCCTGGGCAATTGCCCGGTTTGCCCCACCTTAATGCCAGCCCTGATTCTTGGATATTGCTATAGTGTGCGCTGTAGGCTGGGTATACGGGCAAGAGGCCTAATTGTGGATGCAGCTCCAGATGTAATTGGAGTAAATGTTTTTTTAATTTCAGGGATTATAAAATAAAGCGAAATTCAATGTTTCATAAAGTGAAATATTTTATTTTTCAAACTATAAAAACCAGTGTTCCCATCTGTAACAGTAAAGAAAAGTTCCCGGTTTGGGTGCGTTCACACTTTTTTTTCGGTGTAATTCTGTAAATTTGCAGCTAAACCGCAGCAAGGACAGTAATTCAGTTTCAAAGGGAACACAGTCCAAGTGATAGTTGAACTACGTGTCCATGGTGCCCCCTATTGTCCTTAAGCTGTAACCTCAGGGGATTGTATGTGTCTGTACAGGAATTTAAAGGGGATCTCCATTTTATTATCAATAAACTTTGTGGGCCACTATTTTGGTCCCCCTGGCGGTTCCCAGTCTCACAAGACATAATACAAGGTAAGATCACATGATCTGCTTGTATCTACAAACTGGGGGGTTATCGTCTTATAGGAAGGTTCTCTTTGTTGCCCACAGCAGATCTTATATATTGTTCTGCTGAACAAAGAGAATCTCACAAAAAGATAGCAGGATCCCCCCTTCTTTTAAGGGGTACTCTGGGGGAAAAAGTGTTTTTAAATCAACTGGTGCCATAATGTTATACAGATTTGTAAATTACTTTTATATAAAAATCTTAATCCTTCCAGTACTTATCAGCTGCTGTATGCTCCAGAGGAAGTTGTGTAGTTCTTTCCAGTCTGACCTCATGGCTCTCTGCTGACACCTCTGTCCATGTCAGGAACTGTCCAGAGTAGAAGCAAATCCCCGTAGCAAACCTCTCCTGCTCTGGACAGTTCCTGACATGGACAGAGGTGTCAGCAGAGAGCACTGTGGTCAGACTGGAAAGAACTACACAACTTCCTGTGGAGCATACAGCAGCTAATAAGTACTGGAAGGATTAAGATTTTTATATTGAAGTAATTTACAAATCTGTATAACTTTCTGCCACCAGTTGATTTCAAAACATTTTTTTCCTCCGAAGTACCCCTTTAATTTAAAACAGGATAAATTCTTTAAAGGGGTACTCCACTGGAAAAAAAAAATTTTTTTTAAATCAACTGGTGCCAGAAAGTTACACAGATTTGTAAATTACTTCTATATAAAAATCTTAATCCTTCCAGTACTTATCAGCTGCTGTATGATCCACAGGAAGCTCTTTACTTCTTGAATTTCCTTTCTGTCTGACTACAGTGCTCTCTGCTGACACCTCTGTCCATATCAGGAACTGTCCAGGGCAGGAGAGGTTTTCTATGTGGATTTGCTCCTACTCTGGACAGTTCCTAAAATGAACAGAAGTGTCAGCAGAGAGCACTGTGGTCAGACTGAAAAGAACTGCACAACTTCCTGTGGAGCATCCAGCAGCTGATAAGTACTGGAAGGATTAAGATTTTTAAATAGAAGTAATTTACAAATCTGCTTAACTTACTGGCACCAGTTGAAAAAAATGTTTTCCAATGGAGTACCCCTTTAAGTCCTCGAGTCTCAAAAGTATGAAATGGTTATATGTTGCTTCTGTAACAAGCTAAAAAAAACGTCTCATTTTCCCTCCACACAAACAAAGCAAAAATCACTACATAGCGTCCTCATCTGTCCACTCCTTACCGCCATAGCAACCTATCGGAATCCATCATCTTTAATAGAAGATTGTGATTGGTTGCCAGGGGCACAGTGATGGAGTTGATGTGATGTCTCGGTTTCCTATAGAGAAGGCTGAGGAATCCTCCTAACCCTCACACGTGGCGCCATCCGACAGAGTACAGGTATGTTGCCCCATAGCGGGCTGACGTTCAGTGCGTGGAGATGACAGGACCAGAAGTGACTGACGTATCACTGTCCCCGGCAGCAGAATGTTCGGTCGCCATCATCATGTTTGGGTCCTTAATGTTTTTTATGCCCAGGATGAATGTTTTTCTCCATCTAATCTTCCTGCTCTGACTGCAGCATCTTACTGCTACTCCATGGCGCGCTCACCCGTCTCAGGGTCAACTCCCACATCCGTCTCTATAAAGAGTCAAAGATTTAGTTACACAGTGTTAGAGATTCATATTATAAAAGAACAAATCAGACAAGATGGCCGAGCAGGAGTTGAAGAGGGGCAATGGTGAACCCCATAGCGGTGCCCAAAATATACAATCTACTGTACATATGAGGGAGAATAGACTGGAGGCATTTTATAAGACACTATAACACAGTGATATATCCTGCAGATTATTACATCTCTGACCTCTCTATAGATATAGTGATATATCCTGCAGATTATTACACCTCTGACCTCTATAGATACATAGTGATATATCCTGCAGATTATTACACCTCTGACCTCTCTATAGATACATAGTGATATATCCTGCAGACTATTACACCTCTGACCTCTCTATAGATACATAGTGATATATCCTGCAGATTACACATCTGACCTCTCTATAGATACATAGTGATATATCCTGCAGACTATTACACTTCTGACCTCTCTATAGATACATAGTGATATATCCTGCAAACTATTACACCTCTGTCCTCTCTATAGATACATAGTGATATATCCTGCAGATTATTACACCTCTGACCTCTCTATAGATACATAGTGATATATCCTGCAGACTATTACACCTCTGACCTCTCTATAGATACATAGTGATATATCCTGCAGATTATTACACCTCTGACCTCTATAGATACATAGTGATATATCCTGCAGATTATTACACCTCTGACCTCTATAGATACATAGTGATATATCCTGCAGATTATTACACCTCTGACCTCTCTATAGATACATAGTGATATATCCTGCAGACTATTACACCTCTGACCTCTCTATAGATACATAGTGATATATTCTGCAGATTATTACACCTCTGTCTTCTCTATAGATACAGTGATATATCCTGCAGATTATTACACATCTGACCTCTATAGATACATAGTGATATATCCTGCAGATTATTACACCTCTGACCTCTATAGATACATAGTGATATATCCTGCAGATTATTACACCTCTGACCTCTATAGATACATAGTGATATATCCTGCAGACTATTACACCATTGACCTCTCTACAGATCTGCAGAACATTACGCAGGACACTCACCCATACTGGAGATGCTGGGTGATGGAGGAGACGCTGCCTCGTGTTGATGTTGCTCTCCGCGATAGGACATAGAAGAGTAAGCAGAATCTGTGTCCGGTCGTTCTACGTCCCGATGGCTCTGCATGGCGTGTATGTGGGGATGGGCGAGCCGCATGTGTGGAGATGGCGGCAGTTCAGACACGCGAATGGTTGAGACCGGCTCCAGCTCCACGTCACCCTCGTATCCACCATTGAAGATGTTGGTGTTTGCCGGTTGCGCGTTGTTGTTGCTCGCTGCTCGCTCCACCCCCCCTCTGTGGCCAGCCTGGTGGATGCTGAACCCAGAGACGGAGCGCTCCGTGGGCGACCATTTTTCGCTGGTTTTCGACGGTGACACGTCAGCATGGTGGACATCTAGAAGAAAGAAGACACAATTTAGGGTGGTAGAGAGAGGCTTGGTATCTACTCCTGGGGGTCATCTCCCAGAAACAAGATGGCCGTCCCCTAACCTAATGATAGGAAACTGAAACCGCGGCATAAGTAGCAATACCTGAGGGTATTAATAATACCGCCATATATATCAGAGAACCCATGTGGAACGCAAAATGCCACCATCTTTTTCTTGTGGCCTCCTCAACCTCTGGTAACCATAGTAACTTTTATAGTTACAGCAGTGATCTGTTAAAGGGGTACTCCGGTGGAAAACTTTTTTATTTATTTATTTATTTTTTAAATCAACTGGTGCCAGAAAGTTAAACAGATTTGTAAATTACTTCTATAAAAAAAATCTTAATCCTTCCAGTACTTATTAGCTGCTGAATACTACAGAGGAATTTCTTTTCTTTTTGGAACACAGAGCTCTCTGCTGACATCACAAGCACAGTGCTCTCTGCTGACACCTCTGTCCATTTTAGGAACTGTCCATAGCAGCATATGTTTGCTATGGGGATTTTCTACTACTCTGGACAGTTCTTAAAATGGACAGAGGTGTCAGCAGAGAGCACTGAGCTCGTGATGTAAGCAGAGAGCTCTGTGTTCCAAAAAGAAAAGAATTTCCTCTGTAGTATTCAGCAGCTAATAAGTACTGGAAGGATTAAGATTTTTTTATAGAAGTAATTTACAAATCTGTTTAACTTTCTGGCACCAGTTGATTTAAAAAAGAAATAAAGTTTTCCACCGGAGTACCCCTTTAACTGTGGACCTTCAGATGTTGCAAAACTACAACTCCCATGCTGGGAGTTGTAGTTTTGCAACTTCTGGAGGTCTACAGTTTGAAGACCGCTGTCCTAAAGGGATCTAGTATGGCATTGTTATGGAGGGTGATCATAGATGACACCCCCAGGGCAGAGACTATGAGAGGACCCGCCATTTACAGCCACAAGATGGCAGCGGAATGTACTGGTTGCGGAGTTCCTAATTTGGCATCGCGAAGCCCTGGGGATGTTTAGAAGACCGTCTTTTGTGTCAGCCATCACCGCTGGGAAAACCGGTCAGACTACTTTTCACCGCTGAGAGTTAGGAATCAGCGCCATGACCGAGAGGGGGGTGGACTATTAACTGTTTATTGCTCGGCATCTTATATAGAATTTTCATACATTTCAAGACATTCTCCAATGACTGCAATGCACAATGCTGCACCCGCTGGATGGGAGTGGTACTGCATTCTGGGAAAATTATAAATGAGTGTAGTCAATTTTGTAAGGAGGCCTTAGAACTATTATTTATGGGCAAAGTATTCAGCAAACCACCCCCCACCCCCCCAACCCAGAAAACCATCTACATTGTTATATATATATATATTGTTATATATATATTCGCTAGTGGATGCTTTCTGTCTTTATGGATCTTTTTTTTTGCAGGGCACAGAGTTACTATCTCTATTATGGTATTTATTGAGGGGCATTGTTAGGGCACTATCTTGACGGCACTATTTGTTGTAAGGTATTGTAATAGGCGCTATCTATATGGGGCTATTTATTGGAGCGCAATCTGCATTACGCTGTTTTCTATCTAGATGGCACTATTTTGGGGGCTTTCTCTACGGCACTGTTTAGTGGGTGGGTACTTACACTGGGATCCATTTCATTGTCAGGCATGATCTGTATTTTGTTCTTTGTTTACGCACAAACAACACTGCTCACAAAAATAAAGTGAACACTTAAACCACACAATGTAACTCCAAGTCACTGACACTTGTGTGAAATCCCACTGTCCACTCAGGAAGAACACTGATTGACAATCAATTCCACATGGAACAGACAACAGGTGGAAATTATAGGCAATCAGCAAGACACCCCCAATAAAGGAGTGGTTCTGCAGGTGGTGACCACAGACCACTTCTCAGGTCCTATGCTTCCTGGCTGATGTTTTGGTCACTTTTGAATGCTGGCGGTGCTTTCACTCTAGTTGCAGCATGAGACGGAGTCTACAACCCACACAAGTGGCTCAGGTAGTGCAGCTCATCCAGGATGGCACATCAATGCGAGCTGTGGCAAGAAGGTTTGCTGTGTCTGTCAGCGTAGTGTCCAGAGCATGGAGGCGCTACCAGGAGACAAGCAAGTACATCAGGAGACGTGGAGGAGGCCGTAGGAGGGCAACAATCCAGCAGCAGGACCGCTACCTCCGCCTTTGTGCAAGGAGGAGCAGGAGGAGCACTGCCAGAGCCCTGCAAAATGACCTCCAGCAGGACACAAATGTGCATGTGTCCACTCAAACAGTCAGAAACAGACTCCATGAGGGTGGTATGAGGGTCCGACATCCACAGGTGGGGGTTGTGCTTACAGCCCAACACTGTGCAGGACGTTTGGCATTTGCCTGAGAACATCAAGATTGGAAAATTCACCACTGGCGCCCTGTGCTCTTCACAGATGAAAGCAGGTTCACACTCAGCACATGTGACAGAGTCTGGAGACGCCGTGGAGAATGTTCTGCTGCCTGCAACATCCTCCAGCATGACCGGTTTGGCGGTGGGTCAGTAATGGGGGGGTGGCATTTCTTTCGGGGGCTGGATAGGGGATACGTTTTAGATCGCAGGGGGTGCGAGCACTGTGGCCCCCTGTGAATGTCTGTACAGAGCCCCGGCTCTCTCACAACCCGCGCCACACCCCCTCCATATGTCTCTATGGGAGAGCCGTTCGGTAATCTTTGGCCATTCGGGAATGACGCAAGTTTTTCTATAATGTCGGACATAAGACTTGTTCTTTAAGTTATTCCCTATCTGCAGGATAACAAGCAGATTGATGGGGGTCTGACTCCCGAGGAGAACTGAGTAATAAAGGGCAGTGTCTGCTTTGGAGTCAGAAATTTGGGATAAGTTTTGGGAGCTGGATTAGAGTTGTAACTTGACAGCAAATGGCATCTAAGAGCCCGACCCTCTATGCTGTCCTTATGGGACAAATGTGTAATAATTACCCCCCCCCCCCAAATGCTGCCCATGACAAACCACGCCCACAAACATACCACGCCCAGTTTAAAGTCATAGTCTCCCTGGAAAAATGTTTACAATGTTGGCACCTCCTGGATTTAGCCAGAGGAAAAAAGGTTTTATAATGTTATATCTGCCCCGACTTGTCTGACTCCTAATAACAGTGTGTAAAAGCCTCTAATGTCATCTTATCTATCTCATATCTCATATCTCCTATCTATCTATCTATCTCATATCTCCTATCTATCTATCTATCTATCTCATATCTCCTATCTATCTATCTATCTATCTATCTCATATCTCCTATCTATCTATCTCATATCTCCTATCTATCTAACTAGAAAGGGAAAAATCGTGGATAGCGTTTATTCCATTATAGTACAGAAGGCAACGTTTCAGCTGCTAACATGCAGCCTTTCTCAAGCATGTTAGCAGCTGAAACGTTGCCTTCTGTCCACAATTTTTCACAATCCCTGGGGGGCTGCAGTGTTCTTTCTACTTGTATGAAGCTTGGAGTCCTGTGACCTGGGATCCCCACTGAGTTGCACCCACCTCCCTTTTTGACCTGACGGTGTGCTGCTACCTTCTACTTTTTCCATCTATCTATCTATCTATCTATCTATCTCATATCTATCTATCTATCTCATAGCTATTATCTATCTCATATCTATCTATCTATCTCATATCTATCTATCTAGCGAAACCACAGGGAGATCAGCACAATGTCAGGTCCAGAGTACAGCAGGTGCAGGTGGGTGCAAGCAGACCATTATACTAGTCCCAGGCTGAATAAAGACACAGCTTGATGATCATAATTGGTGTGCTGCTGGACCGTTCTTGTGGATATCTATCTATCTATCTCAGATCTATCTATCTCTCTCATATCTATCTATCTATCTATCTATTTCATATCTATCAATCTCTCATATCTATCTATCTCACATACACGACCTGCACAACCCTAAGTGGAAATGTCCAAATTTGGTCCAGTGTCTATAATATTTTGTGTGGCCACCATTATTTTCCAGCACTTCCATAAAGGGGTTCTCCACCCCTGGACATCTTATCCCCTATCCAAAGGATAGGGAATAAGATGGCTGATCTAGGGGGCCCGCCGCTGGGACACCCTGGTGTTCGGGACATTTTTGTTCAAAACGCTGGGTTCGGGTGGCTGTGGTTGTGACGTCTTATAGACATGAATGGAGGGGGCAATTTTGTGATGTCACAACCACGGCTGCTTGGAGATTGTGGGGGTTACCAGCGGCCAGACCCCCACGAGCAGACATGCTTTGGATAGGGCATAAGATGTCCAGGGACAGAGTACCCCTTTAAGCCTCTTGGACATGGAGTTCACCAGATCTTCACAAGAATATATCTACTATAATACTGCCCCCTATATACAAGAATATAACTACTATAATACTGCTCCTATATACAAGAATATAACTACTATAACACTGCCCCCTATATACAAGAATATAACTACTATAATACTGTTCCTATATACAAGAATATAACTACTATAATACTGCTCCTATATACAAGAATATAACTACTATAATACTGCCTCCTATATACAAGAATATAACTACTATAATACTGCCCCCTATATACAAGAATATAACTAGTATAATACTGCCCCCTATATACAAGAATATAACCACTATAATACTGCTCCTATATCTACTATAATACTGCCTCCTATATACAAGAATATATCTACCAAATACTGCTCCTATATACAAGAATATAACCACTATAATACTGCTCCTATATACAAGAATATACCTACTATAATACTGCTCCTATATACAAGAATATAACTACTATAATACTGCTACTATATACAAGAATATAACTACTATAATACTGCTACTATATACAAGAATATAACTACTATAATACTGCTCCTATATACAAGAATATAACTACTATAATACTGCTCCTATATACAAGAATATAACTACTATAATACTGCTCCTATATACAAGAATATAACTACTATAACACTGCTCCTTATATACAAGAATATAAATATTATAATACTGCTCCCTATATACAAGAATATAACTACTATAATACTGCTCCTATATACAAGAATATAACTACTATAATACTGCCCCTATATACAAGAATATAACTACTATAATACTGCTCCTATATACAAGAATATAACTACTATAATACTGCTCCTATATACAAGAATATAACTACTATAATACTGCCCCTATATACAAGAATATAACTACTATAATACTGCTAATATATACAATTTAATGCAGGCCATGTTGAGTTGACAAATGGTGACTGGTGACTGACAATACTGAGACTGTGGTTACTTGTAGCCTCTTGTTTCTGCAGACTGGACTTGAGGCTCCTCTGACTCTGGACTCTCTAGACTGGACTGCACTGGACCTCAGCTTAGCAGAAAGAGCAAGGAAAGAGAGCGAGCTAACTCCTCCCAGGGCTTATATGGGGGAGACTAGTAGGGAGCCCATAGGTCACCCCTGGGATCACCTGGTCACTGGTACCTCCTGGGTAACAATCACATGACAACTCACATGACAACCTTCTTAAAGTTATAACACCTCTTTACACGTTTTATAATAGAACAATTGGTGAAACATATGTGAATGGGGGAACAAGTACAAGGGAGGCTCAGAGGACACTGCAGGAGGCTGCCTGACAGGACAGCAAGGGTACGGGGGTAACACCTCCCCTACTGGGCCACCACAAATATAACTACTATAACACTGCTCCATGACCATTGTGTGTGCTGCTAATATCTGCCAATCCAGTGTTTCCTATGTGTGATGTTTCCTGTGCAGGCAGTATTCGTTCATATTGAGGAGTCCTCAGTTTTGGGGGGTATTTTTGGGGTGTAGATGGTCATATAAAGATTCTTGCAGTTGTTGTTCCTACAGATTCAGACTCATGAACTGGTGCTGGATGACAACAGAGTTAACCACTAGTACCCATACAGGAAACCCCTTACCACCAGTACTTGTACTGCCAGCTCCTTGTCGCCGCCCCAGTGATAACATCTGGTAGTGCCACTCACCATAACTGCTGCTGCGACATCTGCGCTCACACTTCCCAAAGGGGAATCTCTGAAAAGTCCTTCTGAATATGCACTGCTTCCTCCTGCTGGGAGTCCGCTCTGCAGCCATCACTGAGGGATCTGACTCCTCTCTTCCTGGATTACAACCTGGGAGGTGGAGTCACATTGTTGTGTGACACCTGACAGGAAGACAACACCTGAGAACCTGCCGTGTTATTATAGAGAACAAGGTGTGGGAGACGGGAGGACAGAGACTACAGAGGGGAGAGTGCAAGAGGTAGAGAGAGGTAGAGAGACAATGCAAGAAATATTCAAGAGGTACAGAGACAGGAGGACAGAGACATACACAGAGACAGAGCGCAAGAGGTAGAGAGACAGCACAGAAGGTGGGAGTCATAAAGAGACTGTACTGAGAGGGGGCAGGGAGAGGTAGAGAGACAATGCAAAAAATATTCGAGAGGTACAGAGACAGGAGGAGAAAGACATACACAGAAGGTGGGAGTCATAAAGAGTCAATACAGAGAGGGAGGCAGAGACATACACAGAAGATGGGAGTCATAAACAGACAGTACAGAGAGGGAGGCAGAGAGTGCAAGAGGTACAGAGACATACACAGAAGATGGGAGTCATGAAAAGAGGTAAAGAGACAATGTACAAAATATTCGAGAGGTACAGAGACAGGCAAAGGAAGCTTGAGACAATACGACAGGGAGAGACAAGGGAGAACATAGAGTAAGAAACTAGAAAGGAGAAGCAGGAAAGAGGAAGGATGAGACAACAAGGGGCAAAAGAGGAAGATCCACTGAAGAGACGCCATTTAGTCTCCAGCCTAAACACCAAGAAACATAGAGGAAAAGAGACCATAGAATAAGTCAAAATGGAGCCCCTTGTGGACTGAAGCCATGTGGAGGAAGAGGCCATCTCGTGTTCGCCTCATCCCACCCCCAACACTGTCCAGTTTCCTCCTCCATGGTTACAACGTACATGGGGAAATGGGGCAATAGGCTGCCCACCGTACCTTGACCCAAAGCTTAATGACCCCCAAATCTCCCACCCTACTACATCATTTATAGTTGGGGTTTGTGGGGTGTAGACAACCATGGTTTATTAAAGCAGAACCGGTGACCCCCTCCTAGATGTTGTCACCTAGGGACATTAGGGACAAAAACATTGCTACCTCAGTCTAAAGGCAAACAAACAGAAGACGAGGTCTAATAATTAATAAAACCAGAGCTTTAAAAGGAGGTCAAATGATTGGCATCTCCTCTTATTCATGACTTAGAGACAACCTTGACCAGGCTGGGGCACTTGTGGATCCCATAGCAGTACCATAGGTAATGACATATAGGTGGGTTGGGGTGTACACTCAGGGTCCCTGTGTGAGAGCTCACCTTAACGTCAGATCAAGTGTCCTGTCACACCCAGGAGGTAAGAGGTTAAATGCCACCCGACTTTGAAATGACCTTACAGCAGGGACAGGAGTGTCCTGGTAAAAATCTGGCAGATAATAAGGTTTACAATCCGCAACATACAGCGAAATGTATATTTACTCCTGATAAATACTCCCTGATAAAACACACAGGAGACCTTGTGCAGGGAGAAGCGCTTCCAGGTACTGCAGAGCTTACAATCTAATTGTGATTGAAATGCTGAATGAATATATATATATATATATATATATATATATATATATTTATGCAAAATCATAAAATGTTGCAGTATCTTGTAATAACCTTTTTTATTGGACTAACAGAATTTTGTAGAGAAGTTTTCGGGATTCCTCCCTTTATCAAGTCCAAAGCAAATCTAAGCTCACAAGTAGAAGACACAGGTTACATCTCACAAATATGCAGGGGTTAAGGCAATAGATGTGGAGAATTCACACTAAGATGGGCCATAAATTGTCCTGTTATAGGAACATAAACTAAATAGATAAGGATGAGGAAAGGGGAGGGAGGGGGGAGCAGGGGAGAGACTGTAATTAAGCAGGATATAGTGAGAATACAGTACAGCACAGGTTATAAGAGAATACAGTACAGCACAGGATATAAGAGAATACAGTACAGGATATAAGAGAATACAGTACAGCACAGGATATAAGAGAATACAGTACAGGATATAAGAGAATACAGTACAGTACAGGATATAAGATAATACAGTACAGTACAGGATATAAGAGAATACAGTACAGGATATAAGAGAATACAGTACAGCACAGGATATAAGAGAATACAGTACAGGATATAAGAGAATACAGTCCAGCACAGGATATAAGAGAATCCAGTACAGCACAGGATATAAGAGAATACAGTACAGCACAGGATATAAGAGAATACAGTACAGGATATAAGAGAATACAGTACAGTACAGGATATAAGAGAATACAGTACAGCACAGGATATAAGAGAATCCAGTACAGCACAGGATATAAGAGAATACAGTACAGGATATAAGAGAATACAGTACAGTACAGGATATAAGATAATACAGTACAGCACAGGATATAAGAGAATACAGTACAGGATATAAGAGAATACAGTACAGTACAGGATATAAGATAATACAGTACAGTACAGGATATAAGAGAATACAGTACAGGATATAAGAGAATACAGTACAGCACAGGATATAAGAGAATACAGTACAGCACAGGATATAAGAGAATACAGTACAGGATATAAGAGAATACAGTACAGTACAGGATATAAGATAATACAGTACAGTACAGGATATAAGAGAATACAGTACAGGATATAAGAGAATACAGTACAGCACAGGATATAAGAGAATACAGTCCAGCACAGGATATAAGAGAATCCAGTACAGCACAGGATATAAGAGAATACAGTACAGCACAGGATATAAGAGAATACAGTACAGGATATAAGAGAATACAGTACAGTACAGGATATAAGAGAATACAGTACAGCACAGGATATAAGAGAATACAGTACAGGATATAAAAGAGTACAGTACAGCACAGGATATAAGGGAATCCTGTACAGTACAGGATATAAGATAATACAGTACAGGATATAAGAGAATACACTACAGGATATAAGAGAATACAGTACAGCACAGGATATAAGAGAATACAGTACAGTACAGGATATAAGAGAATCCAGTACAGCACAGGATATAAGAGAATCCAGTACAGTACAGGATATAAGAGAATACAGTACAGGATATAAGAGAATACAGTACAGTACAGGATATAAGAGAATCCAGTACAGCACAGGATATAAGAGAATACAGTACAGTACAGGATATAAGAGAATACAGTACAGTACAGGATATAAGAGAATACAGTACAGTACAGGATATAAAAGAGAATACAGTACAGTACAGGATATAAGAGAATCCAGTACAGCACAGGATATAAGAGAATCCAGTACAGTACAGGATATAAGAGAATACAGTACAGTACAGGATATAAGATAGTACAGTACAGTACAGGATATAAGAGAATACAGTACAGTACAGGATATAAGAGAGTACAGTACAGTACAGGATATAAGAGAATACAGTACAGTACAGGATATAAGAGAATACAGTACAGCACAGGATATAAGAGAATACAGTACAGCACAGGATATAAGAGAATCCAGTACAGCACAGGATATAAGAGAATCCAGTACAGTACAGGATATAAGAGAATACAGTACAGCACAGGATATAAGAGAATACAGTACAGCACAGGATATAAGAGAATCCAGTACAGCACAGGATATAAGAGAATACAGTACAGTACAGGATATAAGATAGTACAGTACAGTACAGGATATAAGAGAATACAGTACAGTACAGGATATAAGAGAGTACAGTACAGTACAGGATATAAGAGAATACAGTACAGTACAGGATATAAGAGAATACAGTACAGCACAGGATATAAGAGAATCCAGTACAGCACAGGATATAAGAGAATCCAGTACAGTACAGGATATAAGAGAATACAGTACAGCACAGGATATAAGAGAATCCAGTACAGCACAGGATATAAGAGAATCCAGTACAGCACAGGATATAAGAGAATACAGTACAGTACAGGATATAAGAGAATCCAGTACAGCACAGGATATAAGAGAATCCAGTACAGCACAGGATATAAGAGAATACAGTACAGCAGCAGGAAGTTTTTAGCAGTTTGCTCTACAGCAGCTCTTCTGTAGGATCGGCTAGCCTTCACCGCCATGACCCTATGCCTTGTCCCCAGTTGTCCTTCCTTGGACATTTTTGGTCAGTACTCATCACCGATGGAGATGTTCTTGAGATGTAGATGTTCTGACCAAGTCGTAAACACATCACTATTTGGCCCTTGTCAGTTGCCCAGATCCTTAGGGCGCATTCACCCTGCGGTTCGGGCATGCAGCAGCAGGATCTGGCAGGAGAATTTGTGCTGTACCCCATTTGTTTCAATGAGCAAACCAGAGTCAGCTAGGGACTCCCATTCGATCATTTTCAGACCCTTGTGTATTTTTTTTCGTGCAGTAGACTACGGTCCGTAAATAGTCAGAAAATTACCCGACCAAAGCTGACTGAAATTAATGAGATATGACATGGATCCAGTGTGGATATGGAGATAGGTGGTTTTCAAATTCCCCCACTGGATCCCGCTGCCCAAACCATGGTGTAAATGGTACTCCACTGCCCCAGCATTTGGAACATTTTGTTCTGAACACTTTGAGCAGGCGGTGGGGCTCGTGACGTCACACCACACCCCCTCAATGCAAGTCTATGTGAAGAGGCGTGTGCAGGTACATCACTGAACTGACCACAACTTTGCCTTTTCTGACCGCCCACTATGACTTCAAGTAAGAAACACCAGAAATGTCAAAAGAAACAACAAGAAAATAAAAAGGAAAATATAACAGTGGAGGGAGGGCGGGACAACATCCAATACCAATGAGGGGAGAGTGAAAGAAAGTGCATCGAAATCGCACTATAAGATACAGGGGAGGGGACATGTTGCGTGGGAAGAATATGCTCTGCAAATGATTGGCCCTGACCCTAGGATGACCAACCCCCTCACTGACCAGAGCTGAAGGGGGGGGAGAAATGGAGAGGGGGGCACGAGACCTGAACCAAACATTGGGGGTTATCCTACCCATGCTCACCAGTGAGGGGGCAATTTAGTAAGACACAACTTTTCCCTCCAGATGTGTGCCAATAAACAGTCCTCCTCCTCCCCTATAGTTCTGCTGCAGTTCGGTATCAATAAACAGTCCTCCTCCTCCCCCATAGCTCTGCTGCATTTTGGCATCAATAAACAGTCCTCCTCCTCCCCTATAGCTCTGCTGCAGTTTGGCATTAATAAACAGTCCTCCTCCTCCCCTATAACTCTGCTGCATTTCATAATTAATAAACAGTCCACCTCCTCATCCCCCATAGGTCCATTGCATTTCAGCATCAATAAATAGTCATCTTCCTCCCCTAGAGCTCTGCTGCTGTTTGGCACCAATAAACAGTCCTCCTCCTCCACCATAACTTTTCTGCAGTTCGGCATCAATAAACAGTCCTCCTCCTCCCCCATAGCTCTGCTGCAGTTCGGCATCAATAAACAGTCCTCCCCCATAACTCTGCTGCAGTGGAATTAGTAAACAGTCCTCCTCCTCACCCATAGCTCTACTGCATTTCTGCATCAATAAACAGTCCTCTTCCTCCCCAATAGCTCTACTGCAGTTTCGTATCAATAAACAGTCCTCCTCCGCCCCCATAGCTCTTCTGCATTTTGGCATCAATAAACAGTCCTCCTCCTCCCCCATATCTCTGCTACATTTCTGCATCAATAAACAGTCCTCCTCCTCCCCCATAACTCTTCTGCATTTCGGCATCAATAAACAGTCCTCCTCCTCCCCCATAGCTCTGCTACATTTCTGTATCAATAAACAGTCTTCCTCTTCCCCCATAACTCTTCTGCATTTCGGCATCCATAAACAGTCCTCCTCCTCCCCTATAGCTCTGCTGAATTTTGGTATAATTAAACAGTCCTCCTCCTCCCCCATAGCTCCACTGCAGTTCTGCATCAATAAACAGTCCTCCTCCTCCCTTATACTTTAGCTCTTCTGCAGTTCTGTATCTATCAGCCTTATTTATTGGGCCTTATCAGCGTTCTGATAATTAATAACCGGTCCTAACGAATCTGGCATTGTGCACCAATACTTTGTATACAATCGATACGAGGTCAATGAACAAAACCTGACCCTCCTGTTTGCTTTGGGATTAGACTTTGGGTTCAGAGGGAGGTTACGTGACAAATACATCGACAATACAGAGAATACAACAATTGTAAGAGGAGGCGGAGCCGCATTATGTATACTGTTATATAGTAACAGGACAACCGCTCTGCCTCAAATACCACATTTGCAAAACTACAACTCCCAGCATGCCTGGACAGCCATGCTGTCCGGGCATGCTGGGTGTTGTAGTTTTGCAAGATCTGGAAGCCCACAGTTTGGAGACCACTGCCCTAGGTAAACTGATGGCAACTATCACCATCTAGCTGTGAATGTGTACTTACATTTTTTTTTGTATTATTAATAATAATAAAAATATTATTATCAATAATAATAAAAATTAGCACCTTTTCCTCTGGACAGGTTTTGATAAATCTCCCCCATGGACTTTATCGGTCAGTTTTTTAGACAAGCACAATATGTTTCACAACAAATATTGGAAGCCCAGATCTTTTCATGTGATGACCTGCAAAATCCTGTAAAAAAATATAAATAAATGAGAATACTACTGCATAAACCATAGAACTACTGCTCCCCCTATTGGCCAGTCGTTTATTGCAGAGCAATTTAAAAAATCTAATTTTTGTGTTCAGTTTCAGGGTCTATTCACACGTACAGGATCCTGCACAGATTTGAAGCTGCAGATTTCAGCGTAAACTAAATGAACACAGGGCTGGCTCTGCTTATAAGCAAAATAGGCAGCTGCCTAGAGCGCCCTCTTGATGGGGGCGCCGCTCTGTCTGCTGCAAGCAAGTTAGACAACCAGTATCCAAACCACTCGTCTAGCCAGTAGCATGAGGAGGAGGCTTGTTACAGTGTGTCACCCCAGTAGTAAGGTGGGGCGTGTCAAAGGATGGGCCAATGGGCGGGGTTAAGGGGGGTGGCAAAATTTGATTTTGCCTAGGGTGACAAAAATCCTTTCACCAGTCCTGGCTGCAGCTTATTACCATATGCGTTTTTGCCGCATGATGCGCCGACCACCAGCAACCAGGAAGAAGACAGCACAGGGATGAAGGTTCAAAAATTGTTCTACACTGGAGTACCCCTTTAAATAGATTTACCGTATGATCAACACGACATGCACGGTACTTTGTATCACAATGTGGTGTCCCGGTACCGGATTGCATCCGTTACCTTGTGGTGAGGTCCCCAAAGTCAGAGTCCCTAGCTACCGGTGGGGTCCTCATCTATAATTAGCCCCTTGTCACCCCTTTAATAATTTAAATTATTCAAATTCACTGTGTAAATATGTAAATAAAGTGTACTTACCTTGTTGTAGTGTCGCAGGACCTGCGGGTCACGTGATGCGTTCCAAAACTCTATGGTTTTATGGTTCAAGGACCTTTGGAGGAAGTCAGGTGATCGCCCACCATGCATTGTAACGGTGAGTGACAGCTGACTCGGACCAATCCAAAACGGCCCTGCCCATATAAGGGAGCGGCGGCCATTAATCGCGCTCTTTCCTCGTGGGCTGCTGATAGAGGAGGATCTGCGCAGCTGTCGTCAGCAGTGACTAGGCCCAAGCCTTGCGGCAACGGCCATCTTACAAAACTGTGAGTTATCTCAATCCCTGTTAAGTCTGCAAGATCACCGGACCTAAACAGACCCCTAAATCCGGACGGATCTCTGCATCAATCCTAATTCTACTAGTTCTTTGGATAAGCTAATGGTCCGCAGCATCTGTCAATCATTGCCGTACTACATAGAGACTGTATTGCTAAGACTGTTGCTGTTAATTGGATGTACCGCAAGTACCTCAGTAAAGTTTATACAAGTTCAAGTTCATCCCTATTGTGGACCTTCATTCTTTTAAGCATGCACCTATCGTTTCTGGGAAGGGTGGCGACAGGCCAAAGATTTACCTCAGCATATTAACCCTCACCCTGGCGTCACGAGTGACAGGGGTTAAATTAACCCCTCATATACCGAAGCAACACCCCAACTACACTACACCCCCAACACCCTACCACAACAACAAAAGCAATGAGAAAAAAAAAGCTGACATCTGTTGGATGCATAAGTATTTAGGTTGCCCCATTAGGTAGATAGGTAGTCGCCCCGATTAGGCAGGTATGTCTCGCCAGTAGGCAGGTGTTGTCTCATGCTAGGCAGGTTCCACCAGTATTCAGGTTGTCCCCCACCAAGTAGGCAGGTAGGCCCTCTTACCACCTAAAATAAAAAAACCAAAATATATATCATACTTACCTCCTTTCCTGCACAGAACCACAGGCAGCCGGGTGCTTCCTCCTCTGCTGTGTTCACCCTCTGCTTCCGGTGTAGGCCGCAGCCTGAAGCTGTCTGTGGCCTATAAAACAGCTTGGGGGCCTGGGGATCCAGACATGTGATTCTCTGGCTAGCAAAAGGCTTATAAATTGGACACTTTATAATTTGTGGGGTCAGGTGGATTGGGTGGTAGGCCCATTTGGCCCCTGACTGCTGGGCTCTACAGCAGAGCCGTACCCTGCCTATATGGAAGTCACATAAGGTAACAGAACATGCGGGCCATATGGAGGACATGTACTTACCTATCTACCTTACTCTTCCATCTTTAAACTGGTTTGAACCTTTCACTCTATGCCCGCCATTGTATTTCCCATCATGCATGGTTTTCCACCCTATTCCAGCCCTGTATTCTATATTCTTTTTGATATCATTTTTTTTAATTGTTTTTCATTTTACTATGCAGTTTTCTTTATCTTGTGTTATTTGTGATATTGCACTATGGGCCATTTCATTACTTTGGGTGCCTATTACTGGATGTTACTTTACACAACATCATATTATCTGCTGCATGTTGCCCATTACTGGACTGATATATGACCATAGAGATTGTCCTGAGGGAGGCCATTACCTGCTCCTCTCATGCTGTAGTTTTGGCTCTTTTGAGCATTTTTTATGTTTTTAACCTTTTGTGTCCTTTGCATTTGGTGTTGTCCTTTTTCAATAAAGATTGTGTATTGCTGTATTCTCAGTGATGTCACCGCTGATCTCTAGTGATGGATAGGTTGTATTCTCAGTGATGTCACCGCTGATCTCTAGTGATGGATAGGCTGTATTCTCAGTGATGTCACCGCTGATCTCTAGTGATGGATAGGTTGTATTCTCAGTGATGTCACCGCTGATCTCTAGTGATGGATAGGTTGTATTCTCAGTGATGTCACCGCTGATCTCTAGTGATGGATAGGCTGTATTCTCAGTGATGTCACCGCTGATCTCTAGTGATGGATAGGTTGTGTTCTCAGTGATGTCACCGCTGATCTCTAGTGATGGATAGGCTGTATTCTCAGTGATGTCACCGCTGATCTCTAGTGATGGATAGGCTGTATTCTCAGTGATGTCACTGCTGATCTTTTATTAAACCTCCCAGAAGACATGATCATTATTATACGTTTTATTTACAAGCATACACAAGGCTCCTAATAAATAATGTCACTTACATTTTCTCATTTATATAAAACATTAATAGAAAGAAAACCGGAAGAGTACATCTGCTACCGAAAGTCAGAAAATACAGAATACACAGTATACAGACGGGCAGACAACATATAGCGTGTAGTGCATCTAGCAGTTAAGAGGTTAACCATTGCTGTAACCTGTAATGTTCTCCAGCATATAATGATACCTTCCTAAAATCTCAGGCACAGTAATGAGCGGACAGGACGGGGCACGAAGAGATGTCACCATCCAACGGCTTCTCATCATGTACCCATCCGAATAGTAACTCTGTGCTGTTGCTTCTTGAGGCCATGAGCAAAGTTTTATTTTTATTTATTTTCATTTATTTTTGTGCCCCCCCCCCCCCCCCATGATTTCAGGAACATTCCATAGTAGAAGAGGATCACACTATGTCTACCTAACAGGAAGACTTCAGGGATATCAGGTGTTTTGCAAAAAATTTACATCACCACTCAGGCCCAGGAGAAATATTATAATAAAGAAAAAACAAACTCTATCCTTCCCTATCCCTGGTCCACCACTGGTCCCATTCGGCTCTGTCCAGCCCAATCTGCTTTTTGCTCTCAAGGCAAGCGCTTGTTGTAGGACCTGTTGGCTCAGCCAATCACTGACCCCAGTAGTGTCCTGTCTCTGCCAGTGATTGGTTGAGGTCCTGCACTAGGGCTGTATCGGAGAACCAGATGGAATTGAATAGGAACAGCGGGGAGATCAGGGATATGCAGGTATAGTTTCTTTTTCCTATTTTTTACCAACTGCATAAAAAAGAAAAAAAAATACTTTTTTTCTTTTGCAAAACTGCTCTAAGATTCTTCAACATTTATCAGCTTTAGTTTTTTTTCCCCATGAAAAACATTCAGAATCCATGACAGATAAGAACAGATGAGCGTTTTGGTGACAATGCAGTCAGTGGCAGTGATTCAGGAAAATCCAAGACACAGTAGTAAACAGACAAGAAGGTCCTCGAGATGCCTGTATGCCAGTGTTTCCCAACCAGGGTACCTCCGGCTGTTGCAAAACTACAACTCCCAGCATGCCCGGACAGCCGTTGGAAAAAAATAAATAAAAAAAAACACAGTAAGATGTTACCCCCTATGCAGGAACAGCACCAGCCATATAGGTGGCAGAGGCTGACTGCAGCCAAACGCAAGGCCACAGACACCACCATCAATAAGGGTCTGGGCAGTAGCATCCGACATGTCCCCCAAACCAAAGTCTAAGCTTCAAGAGAAGGAATATTCCCTTAATGGTAAAGAACACAGAACAGGAACTTGAGAAGAAGCAGCAATTTCAGCAGGAGCTTACGGACTGAGAAGTCCCTGGAATCTGCATTGGAAGACACAGGGTGGCCTTTTAAAGGCGGCAGCGGATCAGGACACAAAACTGAACCATTAGAAATAACTATATCAAAGATCAACAGAAGACAAGTGGGGAGCAGTACAACCAGGCTTCATCCAAAAATCTGTATCATGTAACATACTGCTCACAATGCTAATCTGCCAATGGCTCACCATATACAAAAGCCCATCCAAGGAGCAATGATGTAGCCATTTTGTAGTACCATTAAATGAAGCGTTCTGATTGGTTTTCAGTGCTGGGGTACAACTCTGTTTCCAAGAAAGACCATTTTCTCCGGCTCGACAATAAACATGAAGTAGAGATTGCATATCATCATGCTGACCAGAGGCAGGAACGTCAGGCCGTAACCAAAACCACGGAAGGATCGGCCGACAGCAAACGACAGCCAGTAAATCAGCCTGCAACATGGACAGAAAGGTAAAAAAAATGAATAAAATGAATATGTAAAAAAAAAAAATTATAATTTTATTAGTCAAGATAGCAACAGGGTAGGGCATGTATGTATGTATGTATATTTCTTTACGGTAATTGTAATACTAGAGTATCAGTCAGACGTGTATGCAAGAACGCTCCTTGTGGATATTGTAGAAGTCGAATGTACTTTTTTTTAGTTTTTTGGGGGATTTTCTCCAAAGGGCAGACTATTTATTCATTTTGGTACAAATAGAAATGGAATTAGGTATTAGGACTTACACGTAAAAGTAAA
Organism: Hyla sarda; assembly: GCF_029499605.1. Lineage (NCBI taxonomy): Eukaryota > Metazoa > Chordata > Amphibia > Anura > Hylidae > Hyla > Hyla sarda. The sequence continues at coordinate 103,850,727 of NC_079199.1, forward strand.
TAATAGTTGGTTTATTAAAAATATCCAGTGAATGAATGAAAATAGTGATTCACTATTGTTTTTATTTACTGGATATTTTAATAGACCCACTATTATTCACAGTACGGTATGATGTGGCCCCGTACTGTCCTCCTGCCCTGTCAGGGCTCCCCTGCAGCATACCCCCATTATGTATATAGGTTTGCCTCATTTAATGTACTTCTGATGTCCCAGTACAGGATATGCATCTCACAGTCCTATCAGCTTGAGTCCCTGCACGTCCCCAGGGCTCACCTGCATTGTACCCCTATAGTCTGTATATTGTGCGTAAAAGGACCTTTGATATGGTCACATGGTCATTGATCACATGATAATAGTTGTCACATGTTAAAGTCTCATGTTTTGTTACCCAGAGAGCACTAGGTGACCAGATGACCCACAGCTAGCCTATGGGCTCCTTGTTCAGCCCCCTCCCCCCACCCACTTTATAAGGAAGGGAGGAGCTGCAATCTGTCTCTTTTGCTCTTCCACCACAATTTCTGCTGAGGTCAAGTCCAGTGCAGACGTCTCAGAGCCAGTGTCCAGCACATCTGGAGGCCTCAAGCCTAAATTACAGGCACAAGTCAGTAAGTCAAGTCATCTCTGTCTGCTGTCACTATCTTCAGTCAAGTCAAGTCTATTATAGTCAGTGTAGCTGTCCTAAAGTCTGTCAAAGTCACTAAAAGTCCCAGCAAGCTGCGAGGTCCCCTGTGTTACTGGTCACCTCTCTGGGATCCTGGCCGAGCTGTAAAGACTGTACCATCTGTCTACCTCAGTAAAGCTACTGTTAACCCTGACCTGGCATTGAACTCTTATTTGCCCTGCCTAACTAGGAATAGCGGTGCTACCGACGCCCTGGCGTCACAAACATTTAGAGGTTAAAGGGGTATTCCAGGCCAAAACTTTTTTTTTATATATCAACTGGCTCCGGAAAGTTAAACAGATTTGTAAATTACTTCTATTAAAAAATCTTAATCCTTCCAATAGTTATTAGCTTCTGAAATTGAGTTATTGTTTTCTGTCTAACTGCTCTCTGATGACTCATGTCCCGGGAGCTGTCCAGTTCCTATGGGGATATTCTCCCATCATGCACAGCTCCCGGGACGTGACATCATCATTGAGCAGTTAGACAGAAAACTTCAGAAGCTAATAACTATTGGAAGGATCAAGATTTTTTAATAGAAGTAATTTACAAACCTGTTTAACTTTCCGGAGCCAGTTGATATATATATAAAAAAAGGTTTTGCCTGGAATACCCCTTTAATACCATCTGCCCCTGGGCTACAACATCTGCCCCATACACCCTACTTCACACCCCGTGGCTCGCCACATACTGGTGCTTTAAATGTTTGTACCACATGATTATTACCCAGAGGGCTCCAGTGACCAGGTGACCCCCCAAGTGACCTATGGGCTCCTTGCACAGCCCCCTATATAACCAGGGGAGGGGCTGCAATCTCTCTCTTAGCACATTGCTACTTCTGCTGAGGTCCAGTGCAGTTGTCTCAGTGTCTGTGTCCAGAGTATTGGAGGCCTCAAGCCTTAAGTCCGGCAGCCACAAGTCGATCATCAGTAAGTGAAGTCATCTTGTCAGTCACCATCTCTGTCAAGTCCATCTGTAGTCACCGTGGCCGGCACTAAAGTCAGTCTAACTACTGCAAGTCCCAGAAAACCTGCGAGGTCCTTCTGTATCACTGGTCACCTCCCTGGGATATTTGGATGTACTGCAAAGACTATATCACCTGTCTTTCCTCAGTAAAGCTGCCGTTATCCTTAATCTGGCGTTGGTGTCTTCAGGATCAGCGGTATTACCTTTGGGTGGTTAAGGCTAAACCACGCCCTGGCGCCACAACAAGAAGGGGTTAATACCATATGCCCCTTGGACCATAACAATTGCCCTGCATCTACCCTGCACCTCACACCCAGACACCACCTAATAATGAATTATTATTATTAATTATTATTTACTGTATACTTTTAATAAACCAGCTACTATTCACATTTACGTGTAAGTCCTAATATCTGTGACCTTGAGTGACGATTTCGTTTCTATTTGTACCACTATCTTTTTGGTCACCTTGGGTATAGGCGACAGTCTGGCCAACTCCATCTTTAGCCTGATAAGAGCCTCTGCTACATTTCTCTCTTTTATTTATTTTAGGAAACTGCGTAATGCCATCCTTCCTCACTGTTTTACATATTGCCCGAGGAGTCTATGAAGATTTAGGTGTCGGTCCTTAGTCACAAAAAGGCCTGTAGTGTTTTCATTTACATTCCTAATTATTATCAGGAAGTAGGTGGAATGAATCATACAGGCAGCCTCACTAGATGGGGGTTGTCCAGGATTAGGAAAACATGGCTTTCTTCCAAAAACAGCGCAACACCCATTCACAGGCCTGGTATTGCATCTCAGCATCATACACTTCATTGGAGCCGAGCTACCATACCAGATACAAACCATCGACAGATGTGGTGCGGTTTATGTGGAATAGTTATAAGGGACACTTACTGAGACAAGGAGAAGAGACAAGTGAGAAGCGGGATGAACTTCAGCTGCCCCTGGGGCAGGTAAGTGGACAGCACCGAGAGGTTGAAGAAGAACAAGACGAAGAGGAAGGTGCTCTGCTTCACAAAGCGTCTGTGGATCGTCACCTCTCGCTCTCGCGGTTTGAATGGATCATAGGACGAGGCACAGAGACGCGAGATCCCGTGGACTAGAACACCTGAAGAGAGAACAGACAGAAAATTATTTATGGCTGTCAGGTGGGCAGCACACCTCAGGTAGATGATACCGCCATTCCACCACAAGATTAAAATATGCATCAGAAATAAAAATCGGCACAACGTTTCAGGCTAGGCCCTTCTTCAGGCTAGGAGAGGAGTTGGATCCCAATAGATCCCTCAATGGTGAACGCTGAGATAATATATTATATATATATATATATATATATATATATTTTATATACCAATACTTTAAGTCACTAATTTCTGAAAGCATCCACAGACCTACAGCCAGTGACGTGCACACAGACTCAAAAGGGGGCCTGAGCCCCTGCCCTTTTAATGCACCTGCCCTATAATGCCCTCACGGATTGGGACCTCAGTGGGGTGATGCAGGTCCTATTCAGCTGACAGGACTGCCGGAGGTCCCTTACCTCAGGAATTGTGTTGTGTTAACATTTATAAGGGTTTTACAAACTTTTTGTTTATTTAGAAGTGGCATTTTTTTTTTTTTTTTTACATGAGCATCTGCCCCTCAAAATGTCTGAGCAGGTCCCTGCCTACAGCATTGGTATACAGTACATACAGTGTATGATTCAAAAGAAAAACAAAAAAGGGGGACCCGGCTCTGCAGAGTGTGTCCCTATTCGCACACGTGCGCAATACCCGCAGCAGAGAGCGCACCCATATCTCAGTCACTGGTAGTGCTCAGCAACAAGGCAAATGGCAGTATGAAAGGATGAAACGGCACTCACCGGAACGAATCACAGTGCAAATAATGTACAAAGTAGGGATTAACACAGAGGGCAGGGGCGTTCGCCCCTGCCCTCTGTGTTACTCCCTGCTTTGTACACGATTTGCACCGTGATTGAAAATGAAAGATTTTTCATTGTTCTGGTGAGTACCGTTTCATCCTTTCATACAGTACATATGACCCTTAGGAAACCTTATGGGGACCCGACTCCTCTTCGATCCTGAAGAAGGGCCTCTCCTGAAACATTGTGCCAATTTCTTTTTGATGCATATAAGACATCGATTTATGGTCTTCAATCAGATATAGGCAATGCAACAATCGGCACGGGATAAATTTATGCTAAGCTCTCGTGGGAGGAGTGTTCAGGATAGAAAATTCAGGACATTTTTGTAAAACAAGTGTCAATGGGAGCTGAGCTGCACTCATCAGATACTGCCAGGACACTTCTGTTCCATTACCTATAAGCAGAGACCAGAGTGGCTCTTAGAGTACCGGTCACCAAATAAAACTTTTAATATAGTGTTCCTTGTGTAATGTAGCAGACAGACACTTTCCCCATTCATTTGCTTTTAAAATCATCAACATAAATATGTTTCAAATGTAATATAAAAAACGGCCACTAGGTGGCGATGTTTTGTGCTCTGCCACAATTAATACAGTGAGTTTGGTCTCCTCCCGGCCTGGCAGGAGTCTAAACTCAGGAAGTGCTTCTCTATACACTGAGCTTGATTGACAGCTGCACAGAAAATGAAAGCTCCACATATTCTCACAAAAAGCTGCACAGACAAACATGCACAGAGCCTGAGAGCTTCTATTAATCACAGCACTGAAAGCATGTGAAGCCTGCTGGGAGATTGCACTATGTGAGCAAGAAGAAAGGTATGATACAGTTTTTTAAAAGCTCTGAATTATTTTTTTTTTAAGGGCTGGAGGGGTTTTAGGGAATATAGCCTGAGTTAGTTTAGAACAGTCTATTTGGTGACAGGTACTTCTTAAAAGGGGTACTCCACCCCTAGACATCTTATCCCCTATCCAAAGGATAGGGGATAAGATGTCTGATCACAGGGGTCCTGCTGCTGGGGACCCCCGGGATCTCGGCTGTAGCACCCCTCTCTCATTACTGCACAGAGCAAACTCGCTCTGTGCGTAATGACGGGCAATACAGGGGCCGGAGCATCGGTCCGCCATGCCCCCTCCCATAGACTTTATTGAGGGGGCGGGTGTGATGTCAAGGGGGCGGAGCCGTGACCTCACGATGCTCCGGCCCTTGTATTGCCCGTCATTACGCACAGAGCGCGTTTGCTCTGTGCAGTAATGACAGAGGGGTGCTACAGCCGAGATCCCGAGGGTCCCCAGCAGAAGGACCCCCCCCCCCCGCAATAAGACATCTTATCCCCTATCCTTTGTATAGGGGATAAGATGTCTAGGGGCGGAGTACCCCTTTAATGGTTGTAAACGCACCCCAAGATACCAGCTGGTTTGTGAAAGCTGCTTAACAGGTCAACAGTATACAAAAAGGAGAAAACTTTTCTTACCCAGAACAATAGGGAATGAGGCGAAGGCTGAACACCGTAAAGTGTATACCAGTCTGGTTGGTACATCCGGAATGACAGGGGCATCGAAGGGCAACCATGCGTAGGCTGCGAAAAGGAGGGCCGGGAATATCACCATAGAGAGGACAAAGGATCCCACAATCTTCAGGCAGGCCAGATGACACTGGCAGCACCCTGGATATACAGGTTCTGTCTCAGTAGATCTCCGGGTGAGCCGTAATAAGGGCTCATTCTCAGGATCTCCTTTTTCAATGTCCACCTTTTCACACAGATCTATCTGGACGCTTTTCTTATGTTCCTCCAGAGGAGGGTGTTCAACAAAAAAAGCAGAGCTAATAACCACCTGGGAAACATTATCCTCCTCTCCGGTCTTCTCCGTAGGGTCTTCACCAGGATCATACAAGCCGGCATCGCTCAACCTCGTAATACACTCGGGTGGCCGGTGGTTATCAGGGTAGGGCAGTGTCACTTGGGCATCTTCATACTTTGTGCCCACAAAATCGTCTTCAGAGGAATTTGTGAGTCTTGAAGTCTCTGAGCCACTTCTGCTCCTCTCAGAGTTAGAGGGTGTACTGACAAAAGTTGGGACGGCCTCGTCTTTCTTTTGTTCACCCTCCAGGACTTGATCATTGCTGGTCTCACACAGATTCATGTAGTTCTCTACACATTCCTTGCATAGACAGGTTGGGTTGCTCTGTTTTCTACAACGTTTCGGTGATGAGGGTAGAGCCTGGTCAGGGTAGCTGGCAGGTGGATCTTTGTTTCCTTCAGGTTGTCCATCCTGTATGTTGTTCTTATGACTCTTGTCTTCTGGATATTTTTTGTCCTCATCTTCTGTAACTTCAGACTCTACAGTGTTTGTGGCTTCTGGTTCTTCTAACTCCTTTGAAGTGTTCAGGAAATCCAGTTCATAGAAGCCGACGCTTCTTTGCTTTTTCTTCTCTTCTGAAATCTTCTGCAAAGCAAGAAAGTCTACAGGATCAAGATCTTTTTCCTCGGAAGAGTCCGGTTTAAGGATCGCATTCTGGGTTTCGGCCATTTTTCGTTTAGTGTTTACTCCAGGTCTTAAAAGCCATTTACACCAAGTTTGTTGACTTCAATATACATCTGTAATATTTGAAACAGTCGGAGATAGCTTCCAACTCTTATAAGATCCCAACTCAAAATTAATTCTTCAGATCAATTCCTGGCTGAACTGGTAATAAAACAAAAGAAAAAAAAAATGATGTAGATAATGTAGATCCTAAAACTACTGACACTGGATGACAACAGATCATTATGTAACAACCCCAGTCAGGGTTTCAAGTTTTACTGTGAATGTACAAGATTATAACTACTATAATACTGCCCCCTATGTATAAAGAATATAACTACTATAATACTGCTACTATATACAAGAATATAACTACTCTAATACTGCCTCATATATACACACACAAGAATATACCTACTATAATACTGCTCCTATACACAAGAATATACCTACTATAATACTGCTCCTATACACAAGAATATACCTACTATAATACTGCTCCTATATATAAGAATATAACTGCTATAATACTGCTCCTATATATAAGAATATAACTACTATAATACTGCTCCTATATACAAGAATATAACTACTATAATACTGCTCCTATATACAAGAATATAACTACTATAATACTGCTCCTATATACAAGAATATAACTACTATAATACTGCTCCTATACACAAGAATATAACTACTATAATACTGCTCCTATACACAAGAATATAACTACTATAATACTGCTCCTATATACAAGAATATAACTACTATAATACTGATCCCTATATACAAGACTATAACTACTATAATACTGCTCCTATATACAAGACTATAACTACTATAATACTGCCTCCTATATACAAGACTATAACTACTATAATACTGCTCCTATATACAAGACTATAACTACTATAATACTGCTCCTATATACAAGACTATAACTACTATAATACTGCTCCTATATACAAGAATATAACTACTATAATACTGCTCCTATATACAAGACTATAACTACTATAATACTGCTCCTATATACAAGAATATAACTACCATAATACTGCCTCCTATATACAAGAATATAACTACTATAATACTGCTCCTATATACAAGAATATAACTACTATTATACTGCTCCTATATACAAGAATATAACTACTATAATACTGATCCCTATATACAAGACTATAACTACTATAATACTGCTCCTATATACAAGACTATAACTACTATAATACTGCCTCCTATATACAAGACTATAACTACTATAATACTGCTCCTATATACAAGACTATAACTACTATAATACTGCCTCCTATATACAAGACTATAACTACTATAATACTGCTCCTATATACAAGACTATAACTACTATAATACTGCTCCTATATACAAGACTATAACTACTATAATACTGCTCCTATATACAAGAATATAACTACTATAATACTGCTCCTATATACAAGACTATAACTACTATAATACTGCTCCTATATACAAGAATATAACTACCATAATACTGCCTCCTATATACAAGAATATAACTACTATAATACTGCTCCTATATACAAGAATATAACTACTATTATACTGCTCCTATATACAAGACTATAACTACTATAATACTGATCCCTATATACAAGACTATAACTACTATAATACTGCTCCTATATACAAGACTATAACTACTATAATACTGCCTCCTATATACAAGACTATAACTACTATAATACTGCTCCTATATACAAGACTATAACTACTATAATACTGCTCCTATATACAAGACTATAACTACTATAATACTGCTCCTATATACAAGAATATAACTACTATAATACTGCTCCTATATACAAGACTATAACTACTATAATACTGCTCCTATATACAAGAATATAACTACCATAATACTGCCTCCTATATACAAGAATATAACTACTATAATACTGCTCCTATATACAAGAATATAACTACTATTATACTGCTCCTATATACAAGAATATAACTACTATAATACTGCCCCATGAGGAGGGGGAATGATTGCTATTACACGTGTGTACTTTAGAGGAGGGTCTGGGGTCCTCGTGTGTTTCATGGACATAATTATTATGTGTCCAGATTTCAGGGCCTTACAGTGTTGGGTCAGAGTCTCCCGTGATAGGTTCATTGATCTATGGAGAATCCTAATAAGTTGGATCCGTATCAGTCGTTGTGCTGTATAATGTGTCACATCCTGAGGAGTCACATGGCTGATAAGGGATACTGTACATTTCCCATAATTCTCTGCTCACAACCACTGGATCCATAATGTATAATGGCTGGTGGAGGTGTCATGCCCAAGATTTGGAGCTTGCACTTTGATGTGACTTTTTTATTGCTTTTTTTAAATTAAATTTGGGAGTTGCAGTTAGTTACTAACTACAACTCCCAGCATGCTCTGATGCAGCCTGTGGCTCAGCAGCTGCCCCAAACTAAAACTACAACTCCCAGCACGTTGGACTATATAGTATAGGTTAGTGTTTCCCAACCAGGGGTGCCTCCAACTGTTGTAAAACTACAACTCCCAGAATGCCCGGACAGCCAACGGCTGTCCGGGCATGCTGGGATAGGTAGTTTTGCAGCAACTGGAGGCACCCCTGGTTGGTGAACACTGACCTATACATCTACTTACTGCAGGCAGATCTAATTTATACAGATTTTTTATTTGTTTATCTGATCTTATATTGGATTAAATGGGCGGAGATAGGGGAGTGGTTACTATCAATCGGGGGTGTGGCTAGACTGTCCTGATTAGACTACAGAAACCATATGGTCTGTGATATACATCCGTCTCCTTCTCCAGCGCTGGAAAATACACAAACGGCCCCCATTATGGACATAGGGGCAGATTTCTCAAAACCATCCAATAGTAAACTCTTTGTTGCCCATAGCAACCAATCACAGCTTACATTTTTTTTTAAATGCTCCGGTAAAATTAAAGCTGAGCTGTCAATGTTTGCTATGGGAAGCAAAGAGTTTACTAGTTTACTATCAGACAGTTTTGATAAGCGAGGCCAATTTCTTATTCCATGGACACTATATTATGGGGGGTTTCTGCCCCTTTAAGCTGTTGCTCTGCTGCTCATGACATCATAAAGGAGCTGTGATGTGACATCACTATAGAATGGCAGCAGCTGCTCGCTGGTGTCATTCACTTCTAGACATGGAAGAGAAACGAGCTGAATTAAGCAATCTAAAGAAAAGGAAGAGAGAGATGGAGATGGCTCCTGCCCCGGCTCCCGGCCCCGCCCCTGAGGAGCAAGAAAATGGGCAGGAGATTGTCAGACAACAGGCCAGGACATCTGAGCGGCCAATTAGTGTAAAGAGGAAAAAGACAGCGGCGGTATATAGAAGAGTTAGGAATGATGTTCATGGGTAAATATAATAGGAATCATTTCATTAGTTATTCATTGTGGCTCCTCCCTGATAAGACAGTTGGGCGTGTGCTAGATGTGACTCTGCCCTCATGTGTGGATCCCCCTCATCTTCCCTGTGTTCTCTCCTTACCAGACGCCATGCTGCTTACAAAGTCAGCACTTCCAGCCACAAATGGGCGGATTCCCATCACAACGAGGAACCGCAACGCCCAAAGAGGGTGCGGAAAATACGCTTACTACAGATGGTAATGGCGCTGCTGATGAGGAGGTTTGAGGCGCTTGAGAGGAGGAATCATCAATAAGAGGACGCCTTATGGAGACAACTGAGAGGCCGCGGATGTGGCGGATCCTCCAGCTTGGAGAAATGTACTAAAAGAATCCGAGGAGTCTGCAGAGAATCAGGGCATAGTCACCGGCCATAAAAAGTCACTGAACCCCAACTTGGGATGTCTCACATTTCATCTTTTTAGGTGAAAATGTAGAATATAAAAAAATAAATAAAAATACTGTGTTATATCATAATATTGTCTTAGTTATAATACATACAGTACAAACATTTAAAGGGGATAAAGAGCTGCAGACACAGATGGAGAGCTGTTTGGGTATAAAGTAAATCTGCACCTTTCCTGGAGCCGATGGTGGTTATCAGACTTCTGAAACTGACCTTTTAATGGCGTCAAGTGTCAAAGAGGCAGGACCAAGCTGCTCAAATGCCACAGTTTGGCACGCCTCTTTATTAGTCCTCACCTCCCAGTCCTGCAGGTCAGTCGAGGAGGGGGTCGGAGGTGAGGACAAGGTGTGCTGGGCTGTGGCACCTAAGCAGCTTGGTCCTATCTCTGTGGAAATGTCATCAGCTCCAGAGAAGGTTCGGCTTTTTATTTATACCCTTGCAGCTATCTAACTGTACCTACAGCTCTTGCCAGAAAATACAGCTGACACGTTCCCTTTAACCCCTTAAATGGGCAATGTCAGATACAAAAACTTTTAATATGTTGTAAAGCATGCAAAACCAAATAGGTTTTGCGATTGTTTTCATTAGAAAATTTTCAGTACTTAATACTGAAAAATCCAGTCAAACAACTGCCCCCCCCTCTGCCTGCTTGGACACATACTAGTCCTGCTGTGTCCATGCGTCATCATCTATGTCATGGACACACTTCCTTGATTGACAGCTGAGTGCAGGGCTCAGAGCTGGAGGAAAAATCCTCCCACTGTCATCTTGTGTCCCGCTACTGTCAATGAGGACATGCTGGGAGTTGTAGTTTTGCTAATGCGAAGTGAGATGTGAGCAGACAGCATACTGAGGGAGGGGGCGGAGACCTGCACAGTGAGGCCACGCCCCCTCCCTTTGAGAGGAATTCAGACTAGTGAGCTAAATTAAAAGTGTAATAAAAAAATAAATAAAGGAGCGAGACACATAATTTGATTTACATGGTCAGGATTAGGTACTGAGTGAAATTTTTTGGTTTTTGTTGGATCTGACGTGTACGCTTTAAAGACGGATAACGACCTTAACCGGATAACGACCATGGACGTATATACTCCAATGGCCGTTAACTGGGTATGTCTCGAGCCCACGTCATACCGGCCGGCCCCCAGTTGATTCCTGTAGCGGAAATCGCCGCAGCCGGCTATTAACCCTTTAGGATCGCCGCTGTCAAAGTTGACAGTGGAGTCTAATGGTGCCTGTATCCAGTCCCTGGTGGTCCAGTGGGGTGGATCGCCCCCCCACATGTTGATCTGTATGAGGAATCAAATGATTCCTCCTAAAAGTCCCCTAAGGGGACTAAAAGCGTAAAAAAAAAAAGTTTAAAAAAGTTTAAAAACACGCACATTAACCCCTTCCTTATTAAAAGTTTAAATCACCCCCCTTTTGCCAAATTCCATATAAAAAATATATAACCATAATAAAAATAAACATATATGGTATCGCCATGTGCGTAAATGCCCCAACTCTAAAAATATATTGTAAATTAAACTGTACAGTCAATGGCGTCCGCGCAAAAAAATTCCAAAGTCCAAAATGGCGTATTTTTGGTCACTTTTCATACCATAAAAAAAGGAATAAAAAGAGATCAAAACAAAAAGGCAACTGATTAAAACTTCAAATCGTGGCGCGAAAAACTAGCCCTCACAACACCCCGTACGTGGAAAAATAAAAAAGTTAAAGGGGTCAGAAGAGGACAATTTTAAATGTATTAATTTGCGTGCATGTAGTTATGTTTTTTTTCCAAAAGTACAACAAAATCAAACCTGTATCTGTATATTATATATATACACATACACACACACACACACACACACACACACACAAGAATATAACTACTATAATACTGCTCCTATATACAAGAATATAACTACTATAATACTGCTCCTATATACAAGAATATAACTACTATAATACTGCTCCTATATACAAGAATATAACTACTATAATACTGCTCCTATATACAAGAATATAACTACTATAATACTGCTCCTATAAACAAGAATATAACTACTATAATACTGCCTCCTATATACAAGAATATAACTACTATAATACTGCCTCCTATATACAAGAATATAACTACTATAATACTGCTCCTATATACAAGAATATAACTACTATAATACTGCTCCTATATACAAGAATATAACTACTATAATACTGCTCCTATAAACAAGAATATAACTACTATAATACAGCCTCCTATATACAAGAATATAACTACTATAATACTGCCTCCTATATACAAGAATATAACTACTATAATACTGCTCCTATCTACAAGAATATAACTACTATAATACTGCTCCTATCTACAAGAATATAACTACTATAATACTTCTATATACAAGAATATAACTACTATAATACTGCTCCTATATACAAGAATATAACTACTATAATACTGCTCCTATATACAAGAATATAACTACTATAATACTTCTATATACAAGAATATAACTACTATAATACTGCTCCTATATACAAGAATATAACTACTAGAATACTGCTCCTATATACAAGAATATAACTACTATAATACTGCTCCTATATACAAGAATATAACTACTATAATACTGCTCCTATATACAAGAATATAACTACTATAATACTGCTCCTATAAACAAGAATATAACTACTATAATACTGCCTCCTATATACAAGAATATAACTACTATAATACTGCCTCCTATATACAAGAATATAACTACTATAATACTGCTCCTATATACAAGAATATAACTACTATAATACTGCTCCTATATACAAGAATATAACTACTATAATACTGCTCCTATAAACAAGAATATAACTACTATAATACTGCCTCCTATATACAAGAATATAACTACTATAATACTGCCTCCTATATACAAGAATATAACTACTATAATACTGCTCCTATCTACAAGAATATAACTACTATAATACTGCTCCTATCTACAAGAATATAACTACTATAATACTTCTATATACAAGAATATAACTACTATAATACTGCTCCTATATACAAGAATATAACTACTATAATACTGCTCCTATATACAAGAATATAACTACTATAATACTTCTATATACAAGAATATAACTACTATAATACTGCTCCTATATACAAGAATATAACTACTAGAATACTGCCCCTATATACAATAATATAACTACTATAATACTGCCTCCTATATAAAAGAATATACCTACTATAATACTGCCTCCTATATACAAGAATATAACTACTATAATACTGCCCCCTATGTACAAGAATATAACTACTATAATACTGCTCCTATATACAAGAATATAACTACTATAATACTGCTCCTATATACAAGAATATAGTAGTATTATAGTGGTTGTTAAAGGGAACCTGTCAGCTGTATTTTCTGGCAACAGCTGCCCTCACCTCCGAGCCCCTCCTCGACTGACCTGTAGGACTGGGAGTTGAGGACTAATAAAGAAGCATGCCAAACTGTGGCATTTGATCTTTTTAGAGGAGGGTCTGGGGTCCTCGTGTGTTTCATGGGCACAATTATTATGTGTCCAGATTTCAGGGCCTTACAGCAGGGGCGAACAAATCACATGTGCAGCATGTTCAGCTGCACAGGGGCCCGCCACTACACATGGGCCCTCAGGCACTGGCCAAGGGCCCCCTTGAGAGAGAGTTGCAGCTGGTGAGGATCCAGGACAGTTGTCCCGATCCCCGCTCAGACAAGCGCTATTTTGTTTTACAATCCCTGCGCTGCTCCTGCTCCGGTATCATTAGGGAGACAGGCAGTAGCGCAGGGATGAAGGTATCTGATTCATGGCTCCGCCCCCAGCACAGGAAGAGGACGGAGGCGGAGAGCTGACCGGCCTCCCAGGAGCACAGCGGCTGTGAGGGTAAGTTATGTCCCCTGTCCTGCCTCTCTTCTCACTAGCAGTATAACCTGGGGCTGGGGGGTAGCAGCCCAATGGGGTCACTTTCCTTGCTCCAGTGTCCACAGGTCACCTACAGGTCACATTACAAGAACAATTTTTGGGAAAAATTGCGGCTAAAATGGCGCGGTTTTATCGCAAATTTTTCAAAGTCGTGGTAAAACTGCGCCATTTTTGCTGCGATTTAAAAAAAAAAATTGTTCTTGTGATGTGACCTGTAGGTGACCTGTGGACCCCGGAAGAGGGAAAGTGACCCCACTGGGGCCACAACATATGGACACACTGCTTGTTTAGTTATCATTAATCCATTAAGGCAGTGTTTCCCAACCAGGGAGCCTCCAGCTGTTGCAAAACTACAACTTCCGGACAGCTAAAGACTGTCCGGGCATGCTGGTAGTTGTAGTTTTGCAACAGCTGGAGGCACACTGGTTGGTAAACACTGAGATAGATAGACTGGGCATAGATCAGTGTTTTCCTACCATGGTGCCTCCAGCTGTTGCAAAACTACAGTCCAGGCATGCTGGCAGTTGTAGTTTTGCAACAGCTGGAGACACCCTGGTTGGAAAACACCATCTATCTACCTATCGATCTATCCATCCCACAGGGTGCCTCCAGCTGTTGCAAAACTACAACTCCCAGCATACCTCAACAGCCAAAGGCCCAGGAGTTGTAGTTTTTTAGTTTTGCAACATCTGGAGGCACCCTGGTTGGTAAAAAGATATCCAGGTCCTATCTATTATCTATCTATCCATCTAATATCTTTCTATCTTTCTATCATACATCTATCTATCTCATATCTATCTATCTATCTATCTATCTCATATTTACCTCCTCCCTGACCAATTGATGTATGGTGTGGGGGGGGGGGGCAGGCACGTTCTTTGGCAGGGGCCCTATGCTGTCTGTGTCCGCCCCTGCCTTACAGTGTTGGGTCAGAGTCTCCTGTGATAGGTTCATTGATCTATGGAGAATCCTAATAAGTCAGATCCATATCAGTCGTTGTGCTGTATAATGTGTCACATCCTGAGGAGTCACATGGCTGATAAGGGATACTGTACATTTCCCATAATTCTCTGCTCACAACCACTGGATCCATAATGTATAATTGCTGGTGGAGGTGTCATGCCCAAGATTTGGAGCTTGCACTTTGATGTGACTTTTTTATTGCTTTTTTTTTATTAAATTTGGGAGTTGCAGTTAGTTACTAACTACAACTCCCAGCATGTTGGACTATATAGTATAGGTTAGTGTTTCCCAACCAGGGGTGCCTCCAACTGTTGTAAAACTACAACTCCCAGCATGTTGGATTATATAGTAGTATATAGTATAGGTTAGTGTTTCCCAACCAGGGGTGCCTCCAACTGTTGTAAAACTACAACTCCCAGAATGCCCGGACAGGCAACGGCTGTCCGGGCATGCTGGGAGTTGTAGTTTTGCAGCAACTGGAGGCACCCCTGGTTGGTGAACACTGACCTATACGTCTACTTACTGCAGGCAGATCTAATTTATACAGATTTTTTATTTTTTTATTTGTTTATCTGATCTTATATTGGATTAAATGGGCGGAGATAGGGGAGTGGTTACTACAGATCGGGGGTGTGGCTAGACTGTCCTGATTAGACTACAGAAACCATATGGTCTGTGATATACATCAGTCTCCTTCTCCAGCGCTGGAAAATACACAAACGGCCCCATTATGGACATAGGGGCAGATTTCTCAAAACCGTCTAATAGTAAACTCTTTGTTGCCCATAGCAACCAATCACAGCTTACATTTTTTTTAAATGCTCCGGTAAAATTAAAGCTGAGCTGTCAATGTTTGCTATGGGAAGCAAAGAGTTTACTAGTTTACTATCAGACAGTTTTGATAAGCGAGGCCAATTTCTTATTCCATGGACACTATATTATGGGGGGTTTCTGCCCCTTTAAGCTGTTGCTCTGCTGCTCATGACATCATAAAGGAGCTGTGATGTGACATCACTATAGAATGGCAGCAGCTGCTCGCTGGTGTCATTCACTTCTAGACATGGAAGAGAAACGAGCTGAATTAAGCAATCTAAAGAAAAGGAAGAGAGAGATGGAGATGGCTCCTGCCCCGGCTCCCGGCCCCGCCCCTGAGGAGCAAGAAAATGGGCAGGAGATTGTCAGACAACAGGCCAGGACATCTGAGCGGCCAATTAGTGTAAAGAGGAAAAAGACAGCGGCGGTATATAGAAGAGTTAGGAATGATGTTCATGGGTAAATATAATAGGAATCATTTCATTAGTTATTCATTGTGGCTCCTCCCTGATAAGACAGTTGGGCGTGTGCTAGATGTGACTCCGCCCTCATGTGTGGATCCCCCTCATCTTCCCTGTGTTCTCTCCTTACCAGACGCCATGCTGCTTACAAAGTCAGCACTTCCAGCCACAAATGGGCGGATTCTCATCACAACGAGGAACCGCAACGCCCAAAGAGGGTGCGGAAAATACGCTTACTACAGATGGTAATGGCGCTGCTGATGAGGAGGTTTGAGGCGCTTGAGAGGAGGAATCATCAATAAGAGGACGCCTTATGGAGACAACTGAGAGGCCGCGGATGTGGCGGATCCTCCAGCTTGGAGAAATCTACTAAAAGAATCCGAGGAGTCTGCAGAGAATCAGGGCATAGTCACCGGCCATAA
Source organism: Hyla sarda (assembly GCF_029499605.1). Classification (NCBI taxonomy): domain Eukaryota; kingdom Metazoa; phylum Chordata; class Amphibia; order Anura; family Hylidae; genus Hyla; species Hyla sarda. The sequence continues at coordinate 103,867,280 of NC_079199.1, forward strand.
AATGTCACTGAACCCCAACTTGGGATGTCTCACATTTCATCTTTTTAGGTGAAAATGTAGAATAAAAAAAAATAATAAATACTGTGTTATATCATAATATTGTCTTAGTTATAATACATACAGTACAAACATTTAAAGGGGATAAAGAGCTGCAGACACAGATGGAGAGCTGTTTGGGTATAAAGTAAATCTGCACCTTTCCTGGAGCCGATGGTGGTTATCAGACTTCTGAAACTGACCTTTTAATGGCGTCAAGTGTCAAAGAGGCAGGACCAAGCTGCTGAAATGCCACAGTTTGGCACGCCTCTTTATTAGTCCTCACCTTCCAGTCCTGCAGGTCAGTCGAGGAGGGGGTCGGAGGTGAGGACAAGGTGTGCTGGGCTGTGGCACCTAAGCAGCTTGGTCCTATCTCTGTGGAAATGTCATCAGCTCCAGAGAAGGTTCGGCTTTTTATTTATACCCTTGCAGCTATCTAACTGTGTCTACAGCTCTTGCCAGAAAATACAGCTGACACGTTCCCTTTAACCCCTTAAATGGGCACTGTCAGATACAAAAACTTTTGATATGTTGTAAAGCATGTATAACCAATAGGTTTTGCAATTGTTTTCATTAGAAAATTTTCAGTATTTCATACTGAAAAATCCAGTCAAACAACTGCCCCCCCCTGCCTGCTTGGACACATACTAGTCCTGCTGTGTCCATGCGTCATCACCTATGTCATGGACACACTTCCTTGATTGACAGCTGTGAGCGCAGGGCTCAGAGCTGGAGGCAAAATCCTCCCACTGTCATCTTGTGTCCCGCTACTGTCAGTGAGGACATGCTGGGAGTTGTAGTTTTGCTAATGCTAAGGGAGATGTGAGCAGACAGCATACTGAGGGAGGGGGCGGAGACCTGCACAGTGAGGCCACGCCCCCTCCCTTTGAGAGGAATTCAGACTAGTGAGCTAAATTAAAAATGTAATAAAAAAATAAAGGAGCTAGACACATAAAAATTAGATTTACATGGTCAGGATTAGGTACTGAGTGAAATTTTTTGTTGGATCTGATGGGTACGCTTTAAGGACGGACCCATTTTTTACCTTAACCGGATAACGACCATGGACGTCTATACTCCAATGGCCGTTAACTGGGTATGACGCGGGCTCCCGACTCAAGCCCGCATCCTCCTGGCCGGCCCCCAGTTGATTCCTGTAGCTGGGGGCCGGCGTTAATAGCCAAAGTTGACAGTGGCATCTAATGGTGCCTGTATCCAGTCCCTGGTGGTCCAGTTGGGTGGATCGCGGGGGGGGGGCGATCCACTACTGAGGTAGCCTGAGGACTTACCTCTCCTGCTGCGGTGGCTCCGGTGCTCAAAATGATAAAGTCTGGCAGGGCCAGGCTTTATCAATCGAGCGCAGAGCACACAGATCAATGGGATTGTATGTAATCCCATTGATCTGTATGAGGAATCAAATGATTCCTCCTAAAAGTCCCCTAAGGGGACTAAAAGTGTAAAAAAAAAAAAAAAAGAAGTTTAAAAACACACACATTAACCCCTTCCTTATTAAAAGTTTAAATCACCCCCCTTTTCTCAAATTCCATATAAAAAATATATAACCATAATAAAAATAAACATATATGGTATCGCCATGTGCGTAAATGCCCCAACTGTAAAAATATATTGTAAATTATACCGCACGGTCAATGGCGTACGCGCAAAAAAATTCCAAAGTCCAAAATGGCGTCTTTTTGGTCACTTTTCATATCATAAAAAAAGGAATAAAAATATCAAAACAAAAATGCTACTGATTAATACTTCAGATCATGGCTCAAAAAAGTAGCCCTCATACCACCCCGTATGTGGAAAAATAAAGTTATAGAGGTCAGAAGAGGCCAATTTTAAATGTATTAATTTTCGTGCATGTAGTTATGATTTTTTTTTCAAAAGTACGACAAAATCAAACCTATATAAGTATATATATATATATATATATATATATATACACACACACACACACACACACACACAAGAATATAACTACTATAATACTGCCTCCTATATACAAGAATATAACTACTATAATACTGCCTCCTATATACAAGAATATAACTGCTATAATACTGCTCCTATATACAAGAATTTAACTACTATAATACTGCTCCTATATAAAAGAATATAACTACTATAATACTGCTCCTATATACAAGAATATAACTACTATAATACTGCTCCTATATACAAGAATATAACTACTATAATACTGCTCCTATCTACAAGAATATACGGTAACTACTATAATACTGCTCCTATCTACAAGAATATACGGTAACTACTATAATACTGCTCCTATCTACAAGAATATATCTACTATAATACTGCTCCTATCTACAAGAATATAACTACTATAATACTGCTCCTATATACAAGAATATAACTAGTATAATACTGCTCCTATATACAGGAATATATCTACTATAATACTGCTCCTATATACAAGAATATAACTACTATAATACTGCTCCTATATACAAGAATATAACTACTATAATACTGCTCACTATATACAAGAATATATCTACTATAATACTGCTCCTATCTACAAGAATATATCTACTATACTACTGCTCCTATCTACAAGAATATAACTAGTATAATACTGCTCCTATATACAAGAATATATCTACTATAATACTGCTCCCTATATACAAGAATATAACTACTATAATACTGGCCCCTATATACAAGAATATAACTACTATATAGAAGAATATAACTACTATAATACTGCTCCTATATACAAGAATATAACTACTATAATACTGCTCCTATATACAAGAATATAACTACTATAATACTGCTCCTATATACAAGAATATAACTACTATAATACTGCTCCTATATACAAGAATATAACTACTATAATACTGCTCCTATATACAAGAATATAACTACTATAATACTGCTCCTATATACAAGGATATAACTACTATAATACTGCCTCCTATATACAAGGATATAACTACTATAATACTGCTCCTATATACAAGAATATAACTACTATAATACTGCTCCTATATACAAGAATATAACTACTATAATACTGCTCCTATATACAAGAATATATCTACTATAATACTGCTCCTATATACAAGAATATATCTACTATAATACTGCCCCCTATGTACAAGAATATAACTACTATAATACTGCCTCCTATATACAAGAATATATCTACTATAATACTGCCCCCTATGTACAAGAATATAACTACTATAATACTGCTCCTATATACAAGAATATAACTACTATAATACTGCCTCCTATATACAAGAATACAGTATAACTATTGTACATAGATGGCAGTATTATAGTTATATTCTTGTACACAGGGGGGCAGTGTTACTATATAATTACTTTTAATTCCATTTAATGTGGATGGGGAAGTATCTTAGATGATTTTACAAGCCTGAATAATAATAGCCGGAAATTGGGATAATCAGAGGGATAATATCTGTAGATGTTCTTGGTCCAGCTGAGTCAGACAGAAGCGGAGCTGGAAATCTCACTCCTCCTGCAATCCTAACCAGCGGACGGCGTACAGAGAGGCGGCACACCCTGATGACATGACCGCGGCTTATATTATAGTCATTGCCGCTCATTAAGATTATAATTAAAGCCCCACAACACGGTATCACCCACAGCGTACACTGTATATTATACTGTGTCACACCAGGGCAGGCTGTTCAGGGCTACTTTCCATATATCTGGTGGTCTCCAAACTTTGGACCTCCGGCTGTTGCTAATCTACAACTCCCAGCATGCCCGGACAGACAACGTCTGTCCGGGCATGCTGGGAGTTGTAGTTTTGCAACAGCTGAACGTCCATAGTTTGGAGACCACTACAGTAAGGGGTATATACAGGTCACAAGGGAATTGCTCCAACAATTGCATTAGGGACCCCCCTTTAGATTCCCCTCCACCCCAACAGCATTTCCAATGGCTGTCAGGGCATGCTGGGAGTTGTAGTTTGAGGGTCCATAGTTTCCCCCAACAGCATTTCCTATGGCACTATATTAGGGAATTGCCTTTGAAGCAGTTTACACCTGCATTCAAGCCTAGTTTGCAGAAAGCTGGGTGACAGCTAGAGATGAGCGAATTTACAGTAAATTTGATTTATCACGAACTTCTCGGCTCGGCAGTTGATGACTTTTCCTGCATAAATTAGTTCAGCTTTCAGGTGCTCCCTTGGGCTGGAAAAGGTGGATACAGTCCTAGGAGACTCCTTCCTAGGACTGTATCCACCTTTTCCAGTCCACCGGAACACCTGAAAGCTGAACTCATTTATGCAGGATAAGTCATCAACTGCTGAGCCGAGAAGTTTGTGACTAATCAAATTTACTGTAAATTCGCTCATCTCTAGTGACAGCATCAGCGACTTCTCATTTAGACACATTAAAGCTACGTTCACACGGCTGTATTTCCGTGCAAAATTCCATGGAAGAATCCCGCTATAATTTACTGCCTATTGATACCAATGGGATTCCACAGCCACATTCAGACAGCGGAATTTCAGCGGTGGGCGTTCCACTTTCCGCAAAAATATTAGACCGGTCTCAATTTTGCGTTCTGCAATTCCGTTCAGTAACTTTTCAGAAATTTCCCCATGTGAAAATACCCATGGTCATATTCACACAGGCGTAAAATGTGCGGAATATCATTCAGAAAATGCATTCTGGCGCACATTAAAAAAAAAATCTGTCAGGCACTAGGACCGCTCGGAAATGCGCCGTCCCATAGACGGCAATGCATTTTACTTGCTGACTCCGCAGAAACATCTGGCGCGGAAATTCCGCTGTGTGAACAGCGCAGCAGAATCCCATTGAAATCGATGGGACACTGCTGCAGCGGAATGTCCGTGTGGAATATTCTGCCCGTGTGAACATTCCCTAAGGCTTCCTGCGAGATGAAAAACGCGTTGTCTCCAGTTTGTCAGCAAGTAAAAATGTAAAGTGGGCGGAGTCATGGATGGCGTATGTACATGTGACATCGTCTTCTGCGGTAAACTAGTATAACCAGTCACCTACTACACGTAAGAGGTTTCATCAGACGCTAGATTGTTAGCTTAAAAGCAGTGTTTCCCAACCAGGGTGCCTCCAGCTGTTGCAATACTACAACTCCCAGCATGTTGGACAATATAGTATAGGTCAGTGTTTCCCAACCAGGGGTGCCTCCAGCTGTTGCAAAACTACAACTCCCAGCATGTTGGACTATATAGTAGGATATATTATAGGTCAGTGTTTCCCAACCAGGGTTCCTCCAGCTGTTGCAATAGTGCAACTCCCAGCATGTTGGACTATATAGTAGTATAGGTCAGTGTTTCCCAACCAGGGGTGCCTCCAGCTGTTGCAAAACTACAACTCCCAGCATGTTGGACTATATAGTAGGATATATTACAGGTCGGTGTTTCCCAACCAGGGTTCCTCCAGCTGTTGCAAAACTACAACTCCCATCATGTTGGACTATATAGTAGTATAGGTCAGTGTTTCCCAACCAGGGGTTCCTCCAGCTGTTGCAAAACTACAACACCTAGCATGTTGGACTATATAGTAGTATAGGTCAGTGTTTCCCAACCAGGGGTGCCTCCAGCTGTTGCAAAACTACAACTCCCAGCATGTTGGACTATATAGTAGGATATATTATAGGTCGGTGTTTCCCAACCAGGGTTCCTCCAGCTGTTGCAATACTACAACTCCCAGCATGTTGGACTATATAGTAGGATATATTATAGGTCGGTGTTTCCCAACCAGGGTTCCTCCAGCTGTTGCAAAACTACAACTCCCAGCATGTTGGACTATATAGTAGGATATATTATAGGTCGATGTTTCCCAACCAGGGTTCCTCCAGCTGTTGCAATACTACAACTCCCAGCATGTTGGACTATATAGTAGTATATAGTATAGATCAGAGTTTCCCAACCAGCGGTGCCTCCAGCTGTTGCAAAACTACAACTCCCAGCATGCCCGGACAGCTGTTGGCTGTCCGGGCATGCTGGGAGATGTAATTTTGCAACAGTTGGAGGCACCCTGGTTGGGAAACACTGTTTATCAGACTGTCAAAAAGCCCTGACTCCATCACCGGGAATAACTACACCCGGCACCTGTGAGTCACAGGAAGTCACCGTCTACCCCGTATCCATAGCTCCTCTGGGTCTATACACCTCCAGGCGACATTGACCTACCTCATCTCCCGTACCTTGTACCCCACAGTGAAGTCCTCAGTGCGGCCAGCCGGAGTTCCTCTCTTGTGTTACAGCCCCCTCCAGCAGTCAAGTCCTTCCGCCTGTAAGAAGCTTATTTACCTGCCAGAGGTGTGTACCAGGGGCAGGGCCAATCCTTGTGGGCTGCTCCATTTGGTTTTAACCCTTCCCTTCCTGCAGACCTGAATGGGAATAATGAGAATTAAAAGGATGTGATCATTAAATCATTGTATAATCGGAGAAAACAAAGACTTTTATGTAAGGGTAGGTTCTCATGTGGCGGAGACAGTGATTGGCTGAGCTGGTCCTCATCTTTGAAGGTGGGGGCAAGAGTGCTACAGGGACTAATTAGTAGCCAGGCCCTGTACATGAGATCACATAGAGGTCCCAGCAATCAGACCCCCGCAATCAGACACTTAGGCCATGTTCACACTATGGAATATCTGCACGGAGAGTCTCTGTGCGGCCATTCGGCAAACTGCGGGCACTAGGACCGCATGGTAATGTGCCGTTCATAGACGGCTGTGCGTTCCGTGCGGGATCCGCAGAAAGAATGAACACATTCATTCTTTCTGCGGACATGGAATTCGGAATTTCCGTGCCAGAAACATCTGGCACGGAAATTCCGGCATGTGCACCGGGTAGCAGAATGCCGTTGAATTCAACGGAATCTCTGTGCCGAATTCCAATGCGGAATCCCGCATGGAAATTCCGACGTGTGAACATGGCCTAATCCTCTATCCTGTGGATAAGGGATAAGTTAGGTTCCCCGGAGACCTCTTTTTTTAAGGCTATGTTCACGCGGCGGAATTTCTGAGCGAAATTCTGCAGGAATATTCTCTCGGAAATTCCGATGCAGCAGAGTCCCATTGATTTCAATGGGATTCTGCTGCACTGTGCACACAGCAGCCGTAGCAATCCCGATTCCAGCATCCGCAGAAAGACTAGTCATATCTATTCTTTCTGTGTATTCCACTCGGAAATGCATCTGCAGCAAAATATTCACGTGTAAACATACCTTTATGCCATGCTCACACAACAGAATTTTCTAGCGGAAACGGACCGAAGGATTCTGCTTGGAAATTCCATTGCAGCAGAGCCCTATTGTTTTAAATAGGATTCTGCTGCACAAGCACACAGTGGAATTTCCGCGGCAGATGTTTCTGCTGCAGAAATTAAGATCTCCACTGAAATCCGTAGAGTCTGCTAGGAAATGCATTGCTGTCCATGAAGATGGTGCACGTCTGTGCAGTCCTAATGTGTTTTCCAGGCGGATTTTCCACAAATTTTATTGTGCATCAACTTCATTGGAGATTCCATTCACACAGTGGAACCGCGGTGGACATTCTGCTGCGGAAATTCCGCATTTCTGGATTTTGCTAAATTATAAGAAATGTCTTTAAATATTTGCAGAATTCCGTTCAGAGACCCATTGAAGTTAATGGGACTCTGAATTCAAGGCGAATCTGTGATTTGATAGCACAGACATTCTGCTCGAATTCCGCAAAACTGCAAAAAAATCATCAGTCTGCTTTTCTGAGAGAATTTGAGTGGAATAGCGGAAATTCTGCCTTGTGAACACAGCCTTAGGCCGCGTTCACACAACGGAAATTCCTCATGGAATTCTGCATAAATTTATATATTGCCCATTAACTTTAATGGGATTCCGCATGGTCATTCACACAGCAGAATTTCTGCTGCTGAATGTTTGATGCCGAAATCCTGCTTTCCGCACTCGGGAAAAAAATATGTCTGGTCTTATATTTTTCCAAACTTTGGCTGTGGAATCCCATTGAAGTCAAGGGGGATTTCAATTTCTGCGGAATTGGTGAGGAAATTCAGTAATGCATGCGGAATTCTCCATTTATTTAACTGCTGCGGAATCATGCAGAAAGCATCCGGATTCTGCAGCTCGAATTCCGCATCAATTCTGCGTCAATTCCGCAAATGCGGAAAAAGATGCTGAATTTAGCAAAAACAAATGCGAACGTGAAATTGATGTGGACGTGCAGAATTTCCGTTGAACGGAGTATATGTCAGGCTCCCTGTTTTCGTTACTATTCCTAAATACTGTGTTCTCCAACCAGGGTGGCTCCAGCTATTGCGAAACTATAACTCCCAGCATGCCCGGACAGCCGAAGGCTGTCCGGGCATGCTGGGAGTTGTAGTTTCGCAACAGCTGGAGCCACCCTGCATGTGCGCTTGCTATGCTATGTCATACACTGGTGTGGCCCTGTTTCCTCTGCACCCCCCTATATGTTCCTATCAGGGGGGCCGCACTCTGTTGACGCTCTGGACTGCACCATCCCCCTACACACTGCACAGATTATCAGCCCCCGAAATACCTGTTATCTGCCCCATAAAGTCCAACCTTGTCCTTACACACAATGGCAAAGGCAAACAAGTGCATTGAATGAGAGGGATTAACCTGCGTGGGGAGCCGTGATGGGCGCTGCGGCAGAACAATCACCTACATCCTGTCGCCAGATCTCCGACACCCGACGCTCCGCTGAAAACTGGTTCATGTTTCCTCTGAAATACAATTGTGATTAATACATTGATAGGATGACCTGTATAACAATGCAGACTCCTACACTGAGGCAAGTGTGATGACTGTGCAATTATTATTATTTTACATTTATTCCCCCCCCCCCCCCTCCACCCATCTTTATTATAGGCCGGTGTAACCTCAAAAAGCAGGACAAATGCGGAACCTGAATGCAGCCTTAAAGGAGAACTCGGGTATTTAATTACTTATCCTGTGGATAGGGGATGTGTCTGATCATGGTTCCCACTGTTGGGACCCCCTTGATCATTACTACATGCACGGAGCAGTGTTGACCACCCTATGAAGTGGTGGTCAATGAGCCCCCTCCATGCATCTCTATAGGAGAGCTGGAGATAAGTGGTTAAAGGGGTACTCCGGTGGAAAAAAAAAAATTCAAATCAACTGGTGCCAGAAATTTATACAAATTTGTAAGTTACTTTGATTAAAAAATCTTAATCCTTCCAGTACTTATCAACTGCTGAATGCTACAGAGGAAGTTGTGTATGTAGTGGCCCAATACGGAATGGTGTTTCCCGTACCTTTTGCGAGGTGCTGCTGAAGGATACAACTAATGGGGCACTTATGTAGTGTGAACCTACCCTAATTGTGCAACTTATCTAAGGGTTCGATCGGGCCAGGTCTTAAAACGTGCGGAATGTCGGCCCGGAAAACACAGGTGGACATTCTGTCCATTTACTTGTTTCGGCCACACTATGACCTGCCGGAATTCTGTAGAAATCTGCCATGCAGCAAAATCCAATACAAATTAATGGGACTCTGCTGCAGTGGAATTTCCGAGCTGAATATTCTTGTGCAATTCCGCTCAGGAAATTCCGCCAGTGTGAGCCTAGCCTCACGCTGCGTTCCTGCACCCGTTAATCATATCATTGTCATCCCACTGAAAACAGGATGCTGACGTAAACTGTTAATGGGAGCAGCAGACCCAATTCACTTCTATGGCGGAACATGTGCGCTATTTCTGGACATGTGCGCTATTTCATAAGCGCAACAGTTCACATTACGAGTCCAGTTAAAATAGCGGATACCTCCTGAACAGAGACACTAGGGGTGACTTCTTCTGTACATAGAAGGGAATGGGGTCCGCTGCTCCTGTTAACAGTATACGTTGGCACCGTGTTCTGCGGGATTCAGATGGATACAATTAATGGGGACAGGAAGATTGTACAATGTGAATGGTGGAGCAGGGCAGCCGGGAAACTTATTCCGACTCAATGTTACAAAAGTCGTGGTACTCGCCATATAGGTAGCAAGAGGCCATTGGGAGTGTCACCCAACTATGACCTCGTAGTGCAACCTGTGAACAGGAAAGTCAGGAAATAGTTATGTGATTATCTAAGTCCCAATTCCAGTGTTTCCCAATCAGTGTTCCTCCAGCTGTTGCAACACTACAATTTCTAGTATGCCCGGACAGCTACTGGCTGTCCGGGCATACTAGAAGTTGTAGTTTTGCAACAGCTGGAGGCACCCTGGTTGAGAAACACTGCCCTATTTACATCTAATAAATAACCATTCAAACTGTGAGAAGTTGTGTGTCACTAAAATTGTGCCAAATTCCCATCACACTTAACCAGAGACTACACATTGCTATACCTATATGTGGTGGCCCAGTACGGGAGGTATTACCCCCTACTCCTACTGTCCTGTCAGGCAGCCTCCTTACAGTGTCTCCTGGGCCCCCTTGCATCTGTCCCGCATGTAAATATGTTTCTAATGTATTATACCATGTAATGTGTTCAGAAAGCGTTGTCACTTTAAGACTGTTTACCATGTGACTTGTCATGTGATTGTTACTTAGGAGGTACCAGTGACCAGGTGATCCCAGGAGTGACCTATGGGCTCCCTGCCAGTCTCCCCCATATAAGCCCTGGGTGGAGCTTCTCTCTTTTCTTACAAGTCTTTGCTGAGGTCAAGTCGAGTCCTAGAGAGTCCAGAGTCATAGGAGCCTCAAGTCCAGTCTGCAGCCACAAAAGGCTACAAGTAACCACAGTCTCAGTATTGTCAGTCATCAGTCAAGTCAGTCACAGTCACCATTTGTCAAGTCAACGTGGCCTGCATTAAATTGACCCCATCTACTACAAGTCCCAGTAAGCCCTTAAGGTCTCTGAGTCACTGGTCACCTCCGTGGGCCCTGGCTGAACTGTATAGACTTTACCATCTGTCTACCCTCAGTAAAGCTACCGTTATCCATAACTTGGCATCGGAGTCATTATTGCCCCCGTGCCTAGCCCAGGATCTAGTGGTATACCTTCGGGTGGTATCGAAGATAAACCATGCCCTGGCGTCACGCATACAAGGGGTTAATGCCATCTGCCCCTAGGGTATTTCCATCTGCCCTTTGCATCACACCCTCTGCCACATGTATATATGCTGTGTAAATATAGCTTCAGGGTACATTCACACATGCACATTTTGCTGTGTATTTTCAGCAGCAGATTGTGGCTACCCATTGAAGTCAATGGGAGGAAAAATCTGCTGAAGCAAATTATAAGGACGTGTGAACTGACCCGAGGTGTGCAGTCGGCTGGAGGTTTTGTGTAGGGTGTGAGGACCTTTTACTTATTTTCTATCACCAACACAAACAAGGTGACAAATGAGTAAAAGGCAACAGCGATAGCGATATCTAGTGCTGAATGTTCTCCACCCAAATTAAGGTGTGTAAGGCCATGTTCACACAGTGTAATTTCAGCCTCAAAAATACAAGCAAAGTTAGCCTCAGTTTTAGTGTTTTTTATTTTTATTTTTTTCTGCACATTGTTTTAAAGGGGTAGAAAAATGTACCCCTAAGGATAGGGGATAAGTGTCAGATTGCGGGGGTCTGATCACTGGGACCCCACATGATCTCCCGCATGGCGTCCCGGCTCTCCTCCTGAATGGAGTGTTTCGACCACTGCTACGTGCAGGGGTCGACACGCTCCATTTAGGAGGAGTGCCGGGACGCCGTGCGGGAGATCTGACACTTAGATATTTTTCTATCCCGGAGTACTCCTTTAAGTAGCATTTTAGGAGATTTTCAGAACCTTTTTATGTAAATAAGGTCCTTGCTTTCAATTTTTTCAAGTGTTGTGAAGCATTGAGGACGGACTCACACGGCAGAATTTCTGCACCAAATTCTGCATGAAAATTCTGCATGAATTTATAGCCAATACACTTCAATGGGATTCCGCTGTCCCATTCACACAGCAGAATTTCTGTTGCAGAATTTCCGCTGCAGCAATTTCATTGAAGTGAGCTGGCTATAAATGAATGCAGAATTTCTAATTCAATGCAGAATTCAGTGTAGAAAATCTACCGGATTCATGCATCAGAATTTCTGCACTGAATTTTACATAAATTCTGCATAAAATTTCTGTATTAATTTATAGTCAATACACTTCAATGGAATTCCTGCAGCAGAAAATCTGCTGTGTGAATGGGGCAGCAGAATCCCACTGCTACCCAATGATTTCAATAGGTAGCAAAATTTGCTGCGAAAAGCATGAATGTACCCTTACATGTGAAGTGTGAATGTACCCTTACATGTAAAAATAGGTGTAAAAAGCCTTCAACTTTTTTTGCACATAAAACTATCTTTGCACATAGGGGGTGATTTATCAAGCTGTTCCCCTAATTTTTTTTGGCTGTAAAAATGGTGCAATTTGTGCACATTTTGTGATCTTGCACAATTTTTTTGTGCCTTTTTGAAATAGATGTTTTTGGAAAAACTGGCTGTGGGTTGCAGGGCTGTGCAGTTGCCCATGCAGTGGACAGTATTTATTAACTGCGCCTTTGTTAAAAAGGTGGAAATATTTTGCGCAACCGTGTTAAAAACACCACAAATGTAGACCATGACCAACTGGGCTTAAGAAAATGTCCCTGTGAAATTACTTTCAAGCATGGGGGGGACCAGTTATTTAGTAAGGAGGCATCTGTTCTAATAGAGTAAGCAAAATCAAAGAAGAACTAAATTTGGCAGAGAGATATTTAAACCCATCCAGAGGAATTGTTGCCCAGTTGCCCATAGCAACCAATCAGATCACTTCTTTTATTTTTCAGAGGCCTTGTTAAAAATGAAAAAAGCCATCTGATTGGTTGGTATGGGCAACTCAGCAACTTTACCTCTGGACAGGTTTTGATAAATCTCCCCCTAAGCACCAAGCAGGGTTGTGTGACCTAATGAGATCATCTTACCGTATTTGTCGCCGTTTAAGACGCACTATTTCTTCCCCAAAACTGGGGGGGAAAAGTTGGTGCGTCTTATACGGCGAATACACATTAAAAAACTGTCCTATTGCGGCGGTCCCTGCGGCCATCAACGGCCGGGACCCGTGGCTAATACAGGACGTCACCGATCGCGGTGATGCCCTGTATTAACCCTTCGGACGCGGCGATCAAAGCTGACCGCCGCGTCTGATGGGAAAGTGACACTAACCCGGCTGCTCGGTCGGGCTGTTCGGGACCGCTGCGGTGAAATCGTGGCGTCCCGAACAGCTTACAGGACACCAGGAGGGACCTTACCTGCCTCCTCGGTGTCTGCTCCGTGCCGGGATCCCCTGCATCGCGACATGATGGCGGTGACGGAGAGCGAGGATACCGGGCAGCAGAGACATTCCGGAGCAACGGGGACACCCCCGGGGAAGCGGTGACAGCGATGGAGGGCGACATCCAGGGCAGCGGTGACGGGTCCGGAGCGGCAGGGACAGGTGAGTACAACTTCTTATACCAGTGGTGTTCAACCTGCAGACCTCCAGATGTTGCAAAACTACAACTCCCGGCATGCCCGGACAGCCAACGGCTGTCCGGGCATGCCGGGAGTTGTAGTTTTGCAACATCTGGAGGTCTGCAGGTTGAAGGTTCAGAATCTTTTTTTTCTAGATTTTCAGCCTTTAAAATTGGGTGTGTCTTATATGGCGAAAAATACAGTATACATCAATACATTATTCTTAACAAAGATCAATATATTAATAGAGATTATTACCTACCATCCGGCCAACTCTGTCTGAGGGTAAAAAGGGAGAAAAGGACCTGCAACATACAAAAAGTTTAAAAGTAAGACAGGCAGAAACACTTTTTAACATTAATGGGGTACTCCGGCCCTAAGACATCTTATCTAGAGATGAGCGAACTTACAGTAAATTCGATTCGTCACGAACTTCTCGGCTCGGCAGTTGATGGCTTATCCTGCATAAATGAGTTCAGCTTTCAGGTGCTCCGGTGCGCTGGAAAAGATGGATACAGTCCTAGGAGACTCTTTCCTAGGACTGTATCCACCTTTTCCAGCCCACCGGAACACCTTAAAGCTGAACTAATTTATGCAGGATAAGTCATCAACTGCCGAGCCGAGAAGTTCGTGACGAATCGAATTTACTGTAAGTTCGCTGATCTCTAATCTTAACCCCTTATCCCCTATGTCTGTCTCATAGCAGGTTGCCCTTCTTGTAAGTGTTTAAAGGGGTACTTTGGCCCTAAGACATCTTATCCAATGTCCCGCCGCTGGGCACTCACCTCTTTGAGCTGCAAGCCGCACTGCCAGCTCACAAACTGCCGGGTGCCGACCATGGGGACGGAGTATCCCCCCGTGTGACGTCACCCCCCGCTATGCAAGTCTATGGGAGGGGGCGTGAGCTGGCAGAGCGGCGTGCAGCTCAAAGAGGTGGGTGCCCAGCGGCGGGACAGGGGATAAGATGTCTTAGGGCCGGAGTACCCCTTTAAACACTTACAAGTAGGGCAACCTGCTATGACAGCACCTTCTGTATGGAGCACACAGGTCTCCGGAGCACAGGCAACTCAGTCTGAGGGAAAACAAAAGTAAACTTCCAATTTGGCAATGCAAAGCCGTTTGTGAGGTGAAATAAAATTTGTGCCGTATTTATTAAAGTCCTTGCGCCTTTTTGATAAATTTGGCGCACAACAGCAAAAAACTGTGCAAAATAAAACCACATTAAAAAAAGACTTTGCACAGCAAAACAATGATAAATTTCCCCCACAGTTTTTTTTGGTGTATGTGGAAGCGTAAATACTTCTCCATACAGGAGGTGCATGTGTGTGAAACAGCGTCACACACAGGAGGAAGAAGCTGCGCACCCACCTACATTCAGAGCTGGTTTGGCAGGACTATCGCTGCTGCTGGGTAACACATACCTGTGTACAGAAATGTACCGCACCTGTATACCGTAGCAACCGGTCACTGCACAGAGGTCATTCTGCCGGTATGAAAAGAGAAACCGGAGCCGTGGTGTCAGATTTGGGTGTAGTCAGATTCCGTAGAAATTACCAAAAATGTACTAAATAAAAAGATGACATTTTATATGTTACTCATATTGTAAAATTCATTTATTATATGTCGGTTAGAAGTTATGGCGCAGAAAACGGGATGCTGACATATACTGTAGCGGAGGGCAGTGGATGCCGCTGATTTCAATAGCCTGAATAAGGTCACTATTACGGCCGTATGCGCTTTTTCAGCAGAATCAAAAGCGAGGTTGGCTGCGCTTATGAGTCTGCGGAAAAAAAGCGCATATGGCCAAAACAGAGGCTCAGAGGTTCAGGTCATTGAAAACAATAGGATACGCTGCCCTTGGTTACAGTATATGAGGTATATAGTATAATACACTCAGTAGTATGTGAGGTATGTACTATAAAGGACACTGTATAAGAGGTATATACTATATAAGTTACAGTATATGAGGTGTAATATTACACACAGCATATAAGGTATATAGTATATAACACATTGGCCCTCATTTACTTAGAAAATCGGGTTGTAAGTCTATGTTGCTTTCTTACCCGACTGCTTTTTTCCCCGGTATTTATTATTATGTCGCATCCTGTTTGTCGCACGTGGGTTTTGTAGGTTTTGGTTTCCAACTCAGAGGAGTTGTCGGGAAAAAATCCACAACAATTCAACAAATTCGGGTTGGAAACCTTTATAAATACGTGGGAAAGCTCAGAAATTTAGGGTTACTCCCCTTTTTCGGGTTTGGGAGAATCCACATCGGGTCCGACGGGAAAAATTTTTGCATCGTGTCGCAGACTGGCGCACGATGTCTGCAACATGTCGCAGACAAAGATGCGCCAAAAAAAAAACGACAAAACAAGTCGGGTTTAGAATAGTAAATGAGGGCCACTGTATATGAGGTATATAGTATATAACACACTGTATATGAGGTATATAGTATATAACACACTGTATATGAGGTATATAGTATATAACACACTGTATATGAGGTATATAGTATATAACACAATGTATATGAGGTATATAGTATATAACACAATGTATATGAGGTATGTAGTATATAACACGGTATATAGTATATAACACACTGTATATGAGGTATATAGTATATAACACACTGTATATGAGGTATATAGTATTTAACACACTGTATATGAGGTATATAGTATATAACACACTGTATATGAGGTATATAGTATTTAACACACTGTATATGAGGTATATAGTATATAACACACTGTATATGAGGTATATAGTATATAACACACTGTATATGAGGTGTGTAGTATATAACACACTGTATATGAGGTATGTAGTATATAACACACTGTATATGAGGTATAAAGTATATAAGGTATAAAGTATATAACACACTGTATATGAGGTATCTAGTATATAACACACTGTATATGAGGTATATAGTATATAACACACTGTATATGAGGTATATAGTATATAACACACTGTATATGAGGTATATAGTATATAACACACTGTATATGAGGTATATAGTATATAACACTGTATATGAGATATATAGTATATAACACACTGTATATGAGGTATATATTATATAACACACTGTATATGAGGTATATAGTATATAACACACTGTATATGAGGTATATAGTATTTAACACACTGTATATGAGGTATATAGTATATAACACACTGTATATGAGGTATATAGTATATAACACACTGTATATGAGGTGTGTAGTATATAACACACTGTATATGAGGTATGTAGTATATAACACACTGTATATGAGGTATAAAGTATATAAGGTATAAAGTATATAACACACTGTATATGAGGTATAAAGTATTTAACACTGTATATGAGGTATATAGTATATAACACACTGTATATGAGGTATATAGTATATAGCACAGTATATGAGGTATATAGTATATAACACACTGTATATGAGGTATATAGTATATAACACTGTATATGAGGTATATAGTATATAACACACTGTATATGAGGTATATAGTATATAACACTGTATATGAGGTACATAGTATATAACACACTGTATATGAGGTATATAGTAGATAACACACTGTATATGAGGTATATAGTAGATAACACACTGTATATGAGGTATATAGTATATAGCACAGTATATGGGGTATATAGTATATAACCCACTGTATATGAGGTATATAGTATATAGCACAGTATATGGGGTATATAGTATATAACACACTGTATATGAGGTACATAGTATATAACACACTGCATATGAGGTATGTAGTAGATAACACACTGTATATGATATATATAGTATATAGCACAGTATATGTGGTATATAGTATATAACACACTGTATATGAGGTAAATAGTGTATAACACACAGTATATGAGGTATATAGTATATAACACACTGTCTATGGGGTATATCGTATATAACACACAGTATATGAGGTAAATAGTATATAACACACAGTATATGAGGTAAATAGTATATCACACACTGTATATGAGGTATATAGTATATAACACACTGTATATGAGGTATATAGTATATAACACACTGTATATGAGGTATATAGTATATAACACACTGTATATGAGGTATATAGTATATAATACACAGTATATGAGGTATATAGTATATAACACAATGTATATGAGGTATATAGTATATAACACACTGTATATGAGGTATATAGTAGATAACACACAGTATATGAGGTATATAGTATATAACACTGTATATGAAGTATATAGTATATAACACACTGTATATGAGGTAAATAGTGTCTAACACACAGTATATGAGGTATATAGTATATAACACACTGTCTATGGGGTATATCGTATATAATACACAGTATATGAGGTAAATAGTATATCACACACTGTATATTAGGTATATAGTATATAACACACTGTATATGAGGTATATAGTATATAACACACTGTATATGAGGTATATAGTATATAACACACTGTATATGAGGTATATAGTATATAACACACTGTATATGAGGTATATAGTATATAACACACTGTATATGAGGTATAAAGTATATAACACACTGTATATGAGGTATATAGTATATAACACACTGTATATGAGGTATATAGTATATAACACACTGTATATGAGGTATATAGTATATAACACACAGTATATGAGGTATATAGTATATAGCACACTGTCTATGGGGTATATCGTATATAACACACTGTATATGAGGTATATAGTATATAACACACAGTATATAGGGTACATAGTAGATAACATTCTGTATATGAGGTATATAGTATATAACACACTGTATATGAGGTAAATAGTATATAACACACTGTATATGAGGTATATAGTATATAACACACTGTATATGAGGTAAATAGTATATAACACACTGTATATGAGGTATATAGTATATAACACACAGTATATAGGGTACATAGTAGATAACATTCTGTATATGAGGTATATAGTATATAACACTGGATATGGGGTATATAACACACTGTATATGAAGTATATAGTATATAACACTGTATATGAGGTATATAGTAGATAACACTGTATATGAGGTATATAGTAGATAACACTGTATATGAGGTAAATAGTATATCACACACTGTATATGAGGTATATAGTATATAACACACAGTATATGAGGTAAATAGTATATAACACACTGTATATGAGGTAAATAGTATATCACACACTGTATATGAGGTAAATAGTATATAACACACTGTATATGAGGTATATAGTATATAACACACTGTATATGAGGTAAATAGTATATAACACACTGTATATGAGGTAAATAGTATATAACACACTGTATATGAGGTATATAGTATATAACACTGTATATGAGGTAAATAGTATATCACACACTGTATATGAGGTATATAGTATATAACACACAGTATATGAGGTAAATAGTATATCACACACTGTATATGAGGTATATCGTATATAACACACTTTATATAGTATATAACACAGTATATAAGGTATATAGTGTATAACACACAGTATATGGGGTACATAGTAGATAACATTCTGTATATGAGAAATATAGTATATAACACTGGATATGGGGTATATAACACACTGTATATGAAGTATATAGTATATAACACTGTATATTAGGTATATAGTAGATAACACTGTATATATGTTCCGCCACTTTCCCGACCACTTTCCCGCCTTCTGGTCGGTGACGTCACGTGCCCCACCCCTTTAGCACCGCCCTCTCCGCGGAGGTCGGTGACGTCTGCTCTGGGCACGCCTACACGAAAATCTCTACTCTCGCGAGGTTTGGCCGCTGACAGACATGGCGGACTTGGTGGATCTGTGCTCACCGGAGAGATGAGCCAGGGAACCGGTGACAGCGAGCCGGAGGCCAAGGTGCTGCACACCAAACGGCTATACAGGTGAGAGGAGCGGGGCCACCGGGAGTGTGAGGAGGGGGGACATGAGGTCAGAGGACAGTGTGAGGGGGGACATGATATCAGAGGACAGTGAGAGGGGGGGACATGAGAGGATCAGTGGTCAGTGAGGGGGGACGACATGAGAGGATCAGAGGTCAGTGTGAGGGGGGGGACATCAGAGGTCAGTGTGAGGGGGGGGACATCAGAGGTCAGTGTGAGGGGGGGACATCAGAGGACAGTGTGAGGGGGGGACATGAGATCAGAGGACAGTGTGAGGGGGGGACATGAGATCAGAGGACAGTGTGAGGGGGGGGACATGAGATCAGAGGACAGTGTGAGGCGGGGGGACATGAGATCAGAGGACAGTGTGAGGGGGGGACATGAGATCAGAGGACAGTGTGAGGGGGGGACATGAGATCAGAGGACAGTGTGAGGGGGGGACATGAGATCAGAGGACAGTGTGAGGGGGGGACATGAGATCAGAGGACAGTGTGAGGGGGGGACATGAGATCAGAGGACAGTGTGAGGGGGGGACATGAGATCAGAGGACAGTGTGAGGGGGGGACATGAGATCAGAGGACAGTGTGAGGGGGGGACATGAGATCAGAGGACAGTGTGAGGGGGGGACATGAGATCAGAGGACAGTGTGAGGGGGGGACATGAGATCAGAGGACAGTGTGAGGGGGGGACATGAGATCAGAGGACAGTGTGAGGGGGGGACATGAGATCAGAGGACAGTGTGAGGGGGGGACATGAGATCAGAGGACAGTGTGAGGGGGGGACATGAGATCAGAGGACAGTGTGAGGGGGGGACATGAGATCAGAGGACAGTGTGAGGGGGGGACATGAGATCAGAGGACAGTGTGAGGGGGGGACATGAGATCAGAGGACAGTGTGAGGGGGGGACATGAGATCAGAGGACAGTGTGAGGGGGGGACATGAGATCAGAGGACAGTGTGAGGGGGGGACATGAGATCAGAGGACAGTGTGAGGGGGGGGACATGAGAGGATCAGAGGACAGTGTGAGGGGGGGACATGAGAGGATCAGAGGACAGTGTGAGGGGGGGACATGAGAGGATCAGAGGACAGTGTGAGGGGGGGGACATGAGAGGATCAGAGGACAGCGTGAGGGGGGGACATGAGAGGATCAGAGGACAGCGTGAGGGGGGACATGAGAGGATCAGAGGACAGCGTGAGGGGGGACATGAGAGGATCAGAGGACAGCGTGAGGGGGGGCATGAGTGGATCAGAGGACAGCGTGAGGGGGGGACATGAGAGGATCAGAGGACAGCGTGAGGGGGGACATGAGAGGATCAGAGGACGGCGTGAGAGGGGGACATGAGAGGATCAGAGGACGGCGTGAGAGGGTGACATGAGAGGATCAGAGGACGGCGTGAGAGGGGGACATGAGAGGATCAGAGGACGGCGTGAGAGGGGGACATGAGAGGATCAGAGGACGGCGTGAGAGGGGGACATGAGAGGATCAGAGGACGGCGTGAGAGGGGGACATGAGAGGATCAGAGGACGGCGTGAGAGGGGGACATGAGAGGATCAGAGGACGGCGTGAGAGGGGGACATGAGAGGATCAGAGGACGGCGTGAGAGGGGGACATGAGAGGATCAGAGGACGGCGTGAGAGGGGGACATGAGAGGATCAGAGGACGGCGTGAGAGGGGGACATGAGAGGATCAGAGGACGGCGTGAGAGGGGGACATGAGAGGATCAGAGGACGGCGTGAGAGGGGGACATGAGAGGATCAGAGGACGGCGTGAGAGGGGGACATGAGAGGATCAGAGGACGGCGTGAGAGGGGGACATGAGAGGATCAGAGGACGGCGTGAGAGGGGGACATGAGAGGATCAGAGGACGGCGTGAGAGGGGGACATGAGAGGATCAGAGGACGGCGTGAGAGGGGGACATGAGAGGATCAGAGGACGGCGTGAGAGGGGGACATGAGAGGATCAGAGGACGGCGTGAGAGGGGGACATGAGAGGATCAGAGGACGGCGTGAGAGGGGGACATGAGAGGATCAGAGGACGGCGTGAGAGGGGGACATGAGAGGATCAGAGGACGGCGTGAGAGGGGGACATGAGAGGATCAGAGGACGGCGTGAGAGGGGGACATGAGAGGATCAGAGGACGGCGTGAGAGGGGGACATGAGAGGATCAGAGGACGGCGTGAGAGGGGGACATGAGAGGATCAGAGGACGGCGTGAGAGGGGGACATGAGAGGATCAGAGGACGGCGTGAGAGGGGGACATGAGAGGATCAGAGGACGGCGTGAGAGGGGGACATGAGAGGATCAGAGGACGGCGTGAGAGGGGGACATGAGAGGATCAGAGGACGGCGTGAGAGGGGGACATGAGAGGATCAGAGGACGGCGTGAGAGGATCAGAGGACGGCGTGAGAGGGGGACATGAGAGGATCAGAGGACGGCGTGAGAGGGGGACATGAGAGGATCAGAGGACGGCGTGAGAGGGGGACATGAGAGGATCAGAGGACGGCGTGAGAGGGGGACATGAGAGGATCAGAGGACAGTGTGAGGGGGGACATGAGAGGATCAGAGGACAGTGTGAGGGGGGGACATGAGAGGATCAGAGGACAGTGTGAGGGGGGGGACATGAGAGGATCAGAGGACAGTGTGAGGGGGGACATGATAGGATCAGAGGACAGTATGAAGGGGGACATGAAGAGATCAGAGAACACTGAGGGGGGGACATGAGAGGGTGAGGGGACAGTGGAGGACATGAGAGCATGAGGGGACAGTGGGAAGGGTGGGGCATGAATGGATGAGTGGACATTGTGAGGGGGCATGAGAGGGTCAGTGGAAGTGGGGACATGAGAGGATGAGGGGGCAGTGTGAGGGGGGACATGAGAGGACCAGGGGACAGTGTGAGGGAAGTCTTTAAAGGGTGGACATGAGAGGACCGGGGGCAGTGAGGGGGGAACATGAGAGGATCAGAGGACAGTGTGAGGGGGACATGAGGAGACCAGAGGCAGTGTGAGGGGGACATGAGGAGACCAGAGGACAGTGTGAGGGGGGACATGAGAGGAGGAGACAGTGTGAGGAGGGACATGAGGAGATCAGAGGACAGTGTGAGGGGGGACATGAGAGGATCAGTGGACGGCGCGAGGGGGGATGGGAGAGGATCAGCGCACGGCGCGAGGGGGGACGTGAGAGGATCAGCGGACAGTGCGAGGGGGGACGTGAGAGGATCAGCGGACGGCGCGAGGGGGGACGTGATAGGATCAGCGGACGGCGCGAGGGGGGACGTGAGAGGATCAGACAACATTGTTATGGACAGTTACAGGGAAGTGTGTTCTAGTTCATGCCCCCCCTTCACTGATCACTATACCCTTCACCCACTCCCCTCCCACCCGCGATCCGGATCTACCCCTTCTGCCGTCTCTATTGCCCTCCTCATGGTGCCTCTGTCCTCGGCCCCAGACTTCTCTCTGTTGGTTTTTCAGGGCTGTGGTGGAGACGGTGCATCGGCTGGATCTTATTATTTCCAACAAGACGGCCTATCAAGAAGTGTTCAAGCCTGAGAATATCAATCTGAGGAACAAGTGAGTCCCTGTATTATGGGGGAGGGGTCATACTTTTGGTGTTTAGCGCCCCCTATTATGTTTCCAATCGCGCGTTGCAGTATGAGCGTCCTGGTTTTTAGGGTATGTAATCCATGTGGCGCTCCCCCTGCAGGCTACGGGAATTGTGCGTGAAGCTTATGTTCTTGCATCCCGTGGAATACGGCAGGAAGGCTGAGGAAGTTCTATGGAGAAAAGTCTACTATGAAGTCATCCAACTCATCAAAACCAACAAGAAGGTGAGTCCTCTGCGTGACGGGTGCAATCGTTCCCTGCGACATTCCGTTCTTAAAGGAGTAGTGCAGCGAAAGAGAAGTTATCCCCTATCCAAAGAATAGAGGATAAGATGTCTGATCGCGGGGGTCCTGCCGCGTTACTTTAGAGCGTCAGGTGCAGTGCCGGAGGATCATGATGTCACGGCCACGCCCCCTCAATGGAAGTCTATTAGAGGGGGCGTGACTACCGTCACGCCCCCCTCCTATAGACTTGCATTGAGGGGGCATGGCCGTGACGTCACGAGCGGGGTGCGACCATGACATCACGAGCCTCTGCCCCATATCACCGGTCATTCGGCATGGAGTGAAGTTCGCTGTGTGCACCGGATGTCTAGGGTGCCACAGCCGGGATCACGGGGGTCCTCAGCGGTGGGACCCCTACGATCAGATATCCTGTCCCCTATCCAAAGGATGTCTAGGGGCGGAGTTCCCATTTAATGGGGTACTCCCGTGGAAAACTTTTTTTTTTTTTTTAAATCAACTGGTGCCAGAAAGATAAACAGATTTGTAAATTATTTCTATTAAAAAATCTTAATCCTTCCGGTACTTTTTAGGGGCTGTATACTAAAGAGAAATCAAAAAAAGAAATGCATTTCCTCTGATGTCATGACCACAGTGCTCTGCTGACCTCTGCTGTCCATTTCATGAACTGTCCAGAGCAGGAAAAAATCCCCATAGCAAACATATACTGCTATGGACAGCAGAGGTCAGCAGAGAGCACTGTGGTCATGACCTCAGAGGAATTGTATTTCGTTTTTGGATTTCTCTTTAGTATACAGCCCCTAAAAAGTACTGGAAGGATTAAGATTTTTTAATAGAAGTGATTTACAAATCTGTTTAACTTTTTGGCACCAGTTGATGTAAAAAAAAAAAAAAAAAAGTTTTGCACGGGAGTACGCCTTTAAAGGGGAACTCCGCCCCTACTGGCACCCCCTGTGATCTCCAGAGAGAGTGTGCACTGTAGATGGCACTTCTAACATTCCTTTGTATTGGAGTGCTGTACTCGGGTCTCTTTGGTCCCATACAAATGAATGGAGCGCATGCCGTCTGCAGCACGCTCTCTCTCTCTGAGATCCGGGGCTCCTTTCTGGAGATCACGGGGGTCCTAGCGTTCGGACCACCCCCTGCAATTAGATACTTTTGTTTTAACCTGTGGTTAGGGAATAGGATTACTGTCACTGGACAACCCCTTTAAACCCTAGATTGTCAGCTCGGTAGGTTAGGAAGGAATGTTGGTGCCCCGGTGATACATATTGTGCTCACAAGGTCTTGTCTTTGTCACACAGCACATACACAGCCGCAGTGCTCTAGAATGTGCCTACCGCACCCACCTGATCGCCGGCGTGGGCTTCTACCAGCACCTTCTACTCTACATTCAGTCCCACTACCAGCTGGAGCTGCAGTGCTGCATCGATTGGACCCATGTCTCTGACCCCCTCATCGGTCAGTCTTCAGGTTTGCTTCCTTGTTCTGTGGGGAGAGGGGAACATTTTAAAGGGGTATTCCGGCTTTATACATCTTATCCCCTATTCAAAGGAAAGGGGATAAGATGTTTGATCACAGGGGTCCAGCATTCTGTGCAGGGCGCTGCCTCCGAGACATGACGCCACGCTCCTACCATAGGCATGAATGGAGAGGGCGTGGTGTGATGGCACGAGGGGCGTGGCTGTGACGTCTCTGTCTTGGAGGCAGCGCCCAGCACAGATTGCCCTGAGATCGTGAAACCGGCGGGAAACCTGCGATCATACATCTTCTTGCCTATCCTTTGGATGGGGGCTAAGATGTATAAAGCTGGAATACCCCTTTATGTCTCCCTAGGGGACCTCTACTAATTTGTCATTTGATTAATTTTTTCAATGCATTGCTATTGCATTGAGTTAAATTCTCAGAGATTTCATAGTAATTTAACCCCTTAAGAATAAAGGACTCCCGCCCCCCCTACCCCCGTCCTCCTGTGAGCAGCCGGCGCTTGAAATGAATGAGTTGCGTGGAAATGATTAAAGGACATTTGTACTGATGAATTTACATATTCCTGTGCCCAGGCTGCAAAAAAAAAATAAGCTTTGACTCACCTTCCTATGTTCCCCCCCTTGCTCCCTTTATCGGCCTCACGGTCCTCTGCTGCTTAGTGGGGACGGGAACGTCACAGAGCCATCAGCGAATCACCGGCGGCAGCGATGTCCCGCCTCGGCCGGTGATAGGCTGAGCGCTCTGTCATGTAAGGAGCCAGCCAGACTCACTGTCTGCAGATTTCCCCTTAAAGTGGTTTATGTGACTAAGAACTGTGCAGCGTTAGGGTATGTTCACACTGCGGAATCTCCACTTGCGTAATTCCGCCAGCGGAGATTCCGTCAGGCAGCCGCCACGTGAATACTTCGGCGGTAGGAACGCGGGGCACTGCGCCGTCACCATTGACGGCTATGCAGTACTCATGGAATTCTGCGCAAAGCATTAACAACATGTTCTTTCTTTGCTCTGAAATTCCGCAGTGTAAACGGGTCTCGCGGAAGAACCGTTCACACTGAGGGGAATGTTAACTGCGTGGAATTCTACTCGCGGTATTCCGTGGGAATTCCGCAGTGTGAACATTCCCTTACCATCTCATCTGCTTTGTATTCTTCTCACAGGCTGCAAGAAGCCGGTGTCTGCCTCTGTGAAGGAGATGGAGTGGGCACAGATGGCATGCCACAGATGTCTGGTGTACCTGGGAGACCTGGGTAAGATCCATCACTGCAAGTTTTGGTTGTATGTATCCAATCTTTGTTGTTTAATATCACTGCTTGTTGCCAGTGAATGAAAAGCATAAAGGTAATGTGTTAGCAGCATCACCCGCACTATCTTGCGTACAGGGTAATAGTGTGGGTGAGGCTGACTCCCAACGCCTTTAACTTTTCTGTTCTCAGATTATGTCTGAAAATTGAAATATTCAAATGAAGGGCTTTGGTGCAATAGGGGCATTCCCAGCCTCTTGGTGCACTCTTCTGCTCCACCCACACCTGTCACATGTTCATCATCATTGCAGGTCCTTTAGCCACCTTCTCCTATCTTGCTTTGCCCCCACGTGCACTGGTCACATGATTGACTTCATCACAGGTCCTTTACCTCCAGCATCTAGAACACTTTCCCAACCAGGGTGCTTCCAGCTGTTGCAAAACTACAACTCCCACCATGCCCGGACAGCCTTTTGCTGTCTGGGCATGCTGGGAGTTGTGGTTTTGCAACAGCTGGAGGCGCCCTGGTTGGGAAACACTGATCTAGCAGATCCAGAGAGCAGGTCCTTGTCAGGGAGGGGACTGAGGAGCAGAGATATCCACTCACAACACAACAGCAGTGGCTTTCTGACCAGGACCTGCTCTGTATCTGCTACATGCTAGAGGTAAAGGACCTGAGATGACTAGTACACGTGGGGGCAGAGCTTAGCAGTGCCGAGAATGTGGCTGAAGGACCTGTGGCGATGATGAATATGTGACAGGACAGGAGTGGGCACATCTAAAGTTACATTATTATTTATAAAACGCTGCCTACAGGGCCGGGTGGGCTGTATAGTTTACCAAGAGGCTGGGAATGCCCCCAGTGCACCAAAAAATAAAAATAAGTTAAACAGCGTTGGAATCAGCATCACTTGCACTGTTACCCTATACTTAAAGGGGTACTCCGCCCCTAGACATCCTATCCCCTTATCCAAAGGATGTTCTCTGATCTCTCTGTTGCATCCGGCGTTCGTTTAAAGCAATGTTTCCCAACCAGTGTGCCCCCAGCTGTTGCAAAACCACAACTCCCAGCATGCCCGGACAGCCGAAGGCTGTCCAGGCATGCTGGGAGTTGTGGTTTTGCAACAGCTGGGGGCACCCTGTTTGGGACACACTGGTTTAGTGTGTCGGGTGCAGCGGCAGAGGCTCGTGATGACAGGGCCACGCCCCTCAATGCATGTCTATGGCCACGCCCCCATAGACTTGCATTGATGGGGTGTGGCCGTGACATTGCGGGCCTCCGCCCTGCATTGCCAGTCATCCGGCACAGAGTCAAATTCGCAGGGGTCCCCAGCAGCGGGACCCCTGCGATCAGACATCTTATCCCCCATCCTTTCGATAGGGGATAAGAAGTCTAGGGGCAGAGTACCCCTTTAAAATACTGTGGATACTGAAAACTGTATAGACCTATTAGTTACAGTTGTATCCAAACCTCTTGCAAGACCAACACAAATCTCTGTCCTGCCCTGATGGTTTGTTACAATGTATCACACATCATGTATTCATCTCCTTCCAGCTCGGTATCAGAATGAACTGGCGCTTGTGGACACAGAGAAGTTGGCTGAGAGGTTTTATTACCAAGCTCTGACAGTCGTGCCTCAGATGGGTGAGTTGTGCCATCACTTGAGTATAGGCCGGGTATTAGATGTTCCAAACAGAAGCTTTATTACACTATTCTAGCATGGAGTTCTAGTTCTCTAAGGCTGCGTTCACACGGCCGTCCTGTTCTTCTCCCATCAAAAATAAAAACAGACTTTAAAAAAACAGACAATAACGGATGCAAACGGATGACATTAAAGGAGTAGTCCTGTAGTGAACAAGGGGTGAACAACTTATCCCCTATCCTAAGGATAGGGGATAAGTTGCAGATCACGGGGGGGTCCGACCGCTGGGGCCCCCGCGATCTCCTGTACGGGGCCGTGTCGACCCCCGCACGAAGCGGCGGCCGACACGCCCCCTCAATACAACTCTAGGGCAGAGCCGGAGTGCTGCCTTCGGCAATCTCCGGCTCTGCCATAGAGATGTATTGAGGGGGGCCTGTCAGCCGCCGCTTCGTGCGGGGGTCGACACCCGCTATCTGGCCGGAGAGCCTGGCCCCCCCGTACAGAGAGATTGCAGATTGCTTATCGGTTTTCCATAGACTTCAATGATAAATTTACCGTTTTTTCTTCTGTTTTTTTTTATTTATTTATTTTTTTTGACGGGAGAAAAAACACTGCCTACACTTTCTTTTCTCCCATTAAAAAAGAAGAAAAAAAAAACAGAAAAGAGCGCAAACGGATGTGAAAGGATTGTAAAAAAAAACAAACAAAATCCATTGACATCAATAAGATTATTTTACAACCGTTTGTAATCCATTTACAAGCAGCAACAATGGAACCTAAACGGGGAAATAAAAATGGGGACAGGTGGCCATGTGAACGCACCCTAAATGAGTGTTTTATTTTCCTAATTTTTTTTCCAGGAATGCCATTTAACCAGCTTGGTACGTTAGCTGGGAGCAGGTACTACCACGTGGAAGCGACCTACTGCTACCTACGCTGGTGAGTGACGTCACCGTCCTGGTGCTTCAGACCCCATTACGCTGATGCCACACCGGCCGACTCTACTTTCATCTACATACAGAACATGACATCAATTGTAACATGAATCTATAGCAAGGAATTGGTCCCACAGGAATATCCTCCTTATATCTGCACTTATAAGCCTGTAAACCTTACTCATTTCAAAGAGGTTCTGTAGCAGCTGAGGAATGTTTCCCTAGATTACATTACATTAGAAATCCTCTGGATTATCACCATTAGTGGCTTCTGCTGTTCCTAGAGGCGGTCCATAAATAATAGAAGCAGACATTGGTTGTGTACCAGGTAGTAACATTGAAATTAGAGATGAGCGAACTTACAGTAAATTCGATTAGTCGCGAACTTCTCAGCTCGGCAGTTGCTGACTTTTCCTGCATAAATTAGTTCAGCTTTCCGGTGCTCCGGTGGGCTGGAAAAGGTGGATACAGTCCTAGGAAAGAGTCTCCTAGGACTGTATCCACCTTTTCCAGCCCACGGGAACACCGGAAAGCTGAACTAATTTATGCAGGAAAAGTCAGCAACCGCCGAGCCGAGAAGTTTGTGACAAATCGAATTTACTGTAAGTTGTCAGCATTTTTCATAGTCTCTTCCCCTTCCCATTTATGTATAGAAAGAGATAACCACACCTCGAGGACACCACTATTAAAAATGGTGCATAATATTAATGAGAAGGACCGTGCTTCAATTTCATAATATATTTATTAAAACACATAAAAAAACGCATGTAAATGCACTAGTACTTCAAAATCTACCACTGCGCCCCAGTGGTAAAATTAAAGGGGTTATCCAGTAAAAAAACTTTTTATGTATATCAACTGGCTCCAGAAAGTTAAACAGATTTGTAAATTACTTTACGTTATTAAAAAATCTTAATCCTTTTAGTACTTATAAGCTTCTGAAGTTGAGTTGTTCTTTTCTAAGTGCTCTCTGATGACACCTGTCTCGGGAACCGCCCAGTTTAGAAGCAAATCCCCCATAGCAAACCTCTTCTACTCTGTGCAGTTCCCGAGACAAGCAGAGATGTCAGCATAGAGCACTGTTGCCAGACAGAAAACAACTCCACTTCAGCAGCTGATAATTATTGAAAGGATTAAGATTTTTAAATAGAAGTAATTTACAAATCTGTTTAACTTTCTGGAGCCAGTTGATATAAAAAAAATGTTTTTCTCTATCTGCTCCATTGGGGGACACAGACCGTGGGTGTATGCTGCTGTCTCTAGGAGGTGTGACACTATGGCAACAAAAAACAGTTGGCTCCCCCCAGCAGAATATACCCGCCTTCAGGCTCTGAGCTAATCAGTTTAAGTTTAGTGTCTGAAGGAGATGGACACGGTCTGGTTTGCTCCAGACCAGGTCTTCTGTTTTTTTGTTTTCCTAGTTAGGGACGTGTTAGTTTTTTATTCCTTTTCTTTTCTGTTTTCAGGTGGGGACTCAGGGACTCCGGTTCCCTGTTTCCCCATTGCGAGTGAGGGGGCATAGACATTGCGTATATACACTGTTAACCCCCCCCCCCCCCCCTCGCCAACGGTCAGCGCTTGCTTGGTACCTCATGGGTCCGGGTCCCCCTATTTACCTGCTTGCCTCGCTCGCGCATAGCAGCCAGGCGTGATGCAGGTAACTAAAGCTGACTGAAGACTTCACTGAAGACTCCATTAGGTAAGTTCTTCTGACTGAGGTAAGTACATTTCCCTTTCTTCCCTAGGTGCAAGGACTTGCAACCTCTGGAGACCCTCAGTTTTTGCCCACCTTGTCAGGTTTATGCGGCTGGCTGGTACTGGGGCGAGCAGTGGCATCTTTGGGGGCATAATTTCTTTATTACACTGTATGTAAGTGCTCTGTGTGAGACTGTGTTTTACTATGCGGCTGTGCCACAGCGCCTGATATGCGCTTTCTAGCCGAGCGCACGGAGTGCCGGCTTACTTTCATTTTCTCCGGCAGCTGCTGCCGGTGTTTCTGCCGCCCGCTTACTTCCCCCGAGCGCGTATGTTCTTACATATGCGCTCGGGACAGGGAGCGGGCGCCGTTAGTCCTTCGTCCCCGACTTGTACTTAGCTCCGCCACTAGGGGTTGGAACTCTCGGGAGTGCTTTCTCACAGTGTGTGTGGTGATTTGTACTGTCAGGCGCTTGAAGCGCCGCCTTCCTTCACCTCGGCAGCTGATGGCTGGCTGGGGGGGGGGAGATATGTGCGGCGCCCGCTCACTTCCCCGCGGGCACATATGTGGCTGCATGTGCGCTCGGGGCATGGGGCGGGCGCCATTACTCTGGTTCTTCTCGACTGCCGGGGCGCGGTAACTCCGCCCTCAGGGCTGCCAGAGCTTCTGGTGGTGCGCATCGCCCTCCAATCAGTGATGCGCGCGCGTGTCTGTTGGCGGGGGCCGATCGGTAGTGCCCCTGCTCTGGGAACGCCCCTCTCAGGGGTTAACTCTTTTCCTGCCATAGGGGACGCTATTCTGCCCTCCCTCTATACTGACAACTAGACTGCTAGTCTCTATTTGGTCACAATAACATATTATTCCTACAATGCCCACTGACTCTGCCTGCTCCCCCAGATCCCCCAGTTTCTCCGGATGTTACAATTCCGGTGGATTCGGCCTCCCCTTCAGCCTGGGGTTTCTTCCTATCCCAGTTTATGGCTGAATTGACTCAAGTCCCCCTTGTGGTGGCTGAGGCCTCACGTTACTAGGTGTCTACCTGGAAGAGGTCTGTCCTGCGCCGACCCTCTGGCGGGTCCCGCTCCTCTTTTACACAAGCCTCACGCTCTCTCTTGAAGCGTACTAGGGGTGTTTGTCTGACTTTTACATTGTGTCTCCAGGTAGACGTGGGCATCCCTCCGTGGGTCTCTCCTCCCCGTGTCATCTGGTCACGGACATCGCTCCTCCAGAGGACGTTTACGGAATCGCCGCCCTGCCAGAGCCGCGTACCCGGTCAGGGTTGACTCCATGCTTTCACTTTCGCCTGGTGAACTGTCGGATCAGGTTTCCGAATAAGCATCTGACTCAGAGGACCGCTCGAATATGGTTGAAACGGTGCACTCATTGGTTGCGGCCATAAGAGACACCCTTCACTTAGAGGACCCAGGATCTTCGGACGTTACTCCTGAAGTATCCTTTCATCGTGCTTAACCAGCACCTCAAGGATTCAGCTCTCACGCTAAACTTTACATTCTTCTAGAATCTGTATGCAAACATCCGGACAAGAGGTTCACGGGAATGGAGAGGGTTCGAGTGCGTTACCCATTAGCCAAGGACCTTGCCTCTAAGGTGGTTTCCCCTCTCTCAATGGTTCCACCAATTTCCTGCCTCTCTAGGCTACTATACTGCCGCTGGTAGAGGCAGCTGCCTTCAAGGACTCGACAGATCAGATGGTGGAGTCCTTGGCGGAGTTTGCCTCGGACGCAGCAGGCTCTGGGTCCGAGGCCCTATTGTTGTGGTGCCCACAACTCAGTCTGGGTATCTTGGCGGGATTTCCCCCGGAGGGTCTATCTTCCTTGGTTCTCCAATGCTGGGGAATTCTGTGCACTGCTTCCATGCATTCATTCCGTGGTGCTGCCTTTGCTGTGGGTCCCCTAGCGGCCCTCCGCCGCTCCATGTGGCTTTGGGCGTGGGATGTGTATGCCGCCTCCAAAAGGGTCTCTTACCGAGTTGCCTTTTACTGGTACCCGTCTCTTTGACAAGCGCCTTCTCGAGATTATCTCTGTGGCGCCGGGGGGTAAAAGTTACTTGTTGTCTCAGCATAAGGCTTGCTTTTATTCCATGGGGAAGTCCTCTTCCTTTCGGTCCTTTCGGACCTTTGGCCCCAATAAGGGATCTCGGCAGGCACCTTCGCGGGAAGAGGTTCCCCTCGTTCCGGGCGCGTTTGCCTTGGAAGTCGGACACAACCGTTCTGACCGAATCGGGTAACCGCAATGGCACTTCCACATGGAGTGCAGCCATCACCCACAGGTTTTTATCTCGGGTGGGAGGTCGTCTCTTACTTTTTCGAGACATCGGGACCACACACATTCAGGAAGTCCCGAACACCACGGTCTCCTCCTCCGGGAAGCAGTTTCAGGAGACCCTCTAGTCCCTGCCCAAGGAGTCATTGTCTCCGTTCCTACAGGGGGATATTTGCGGGGCCTTTTATTCCACCTTTTTTTGTGGTCTCCCTGGAAGGCGGTTCTGTACGGCCGCTTCTGGGCCTCAAGCGTCTCACCGCCATCTTCGCTGCCACTTCCGTGGCATCCAGGGCACACGAGGAGTTTCTTCCTCGGTGGACATCAAGGATGCCTACCTTCATATTCCTATATTTCCTGGCCATCTGCAGTTCCTTCGCCTTCCGTTTCCGGAGGGGCTTTTTCATCTCATAGCCTATCCCTTTGGTCTGGCCTCTGCTCATCGGGTCTTCGCCTTGATCCTTGCACCAGTGATAGTCCTGTTGCGATCGTGCGGAGTCTCGGTGATTCCTTATGTGGACGACCTTCTCGTCAAGGCTCTCATCAGAGTCTAGACTCTACGGACTGTGTGGGTCTTACACTCCAGACCCTGAATCGCTTCGGGTGGATGTTCAGCCGAGACGAGTCGTTCCTCTCTCCCACCCAGTCTCTGATCTTCTGGGACCTCACTTCCGCGTTCCCTGTCCGGTTTTGTCTTCTGCCGGACAACCATCTGACACTTCTGTCTGGTGTCCGCTCTCTTCGGGCCACGGCCCCGGTTTCCATACAAAATTGTATGGAAGTCTTGGGTCGGCTGGTAGCGGACATGGAGACCGTGCCCTTTGCCCAGTTTTCATTATTGTCCCCTTCAACTGGCGGTTCTCTCTCTCTATGGGACAGATCTCCTCTGTTTCTCGGTCACAAGGTTGCTCTCCCTCGTCGGGTCCGTGAGTCTCTGCTCTGGTGGCTCCGTTCCCCCCCTTTTCTTCAGGGGTGACCATTCCTTCCCTACTCGGGCAGGTAGTCATGACTGCTTCCACTCTGTCGGGCTGAGGCGGCATGTTCAGGGATTGGTCGGTTCAGGACCTCTGGTCTCTCCGGGAAGCCCTTCTTCCAATACACTTTCTGGACCTGGGGGCGATTCTTCTTGTCTTCTTCATGGGGAGTCCCATCTTCTGTCCGCATCCAGTCGGACAATGCCTTGACGTCAGTCTGCGCGGCGACGCTCGCAGTTCGGCAGCGTTGTCGAGGTGTCAGGGTCTCCTCTGGACGGAACGTATGTTTCCGGCATTTTTCGGCGGTTTCCTTCCAGGTGTGTTCACTGGGAAGCGGACTTCCTCAGCCGGTCCTCAGCCGACCCCCAGCGAGCGGTCTCTACATCCAGTAGCCTTCGCGCAGACCCGCATCCTCTGGGGCATTCTAGACGGAGACCCTTTCGTGTCCGGCACAATCTGAAGATTATTTCATTTGTGTCGAGGTCCCCGGACACCCTGGCTCTAGCCGTGGCTGCCATTGGGATTCCTTGGGGTGGGTTTCCTCTGTCCTCTCTGTTTTCTCTCCTTGCTCTCCTTCCCAGGGTTCTGAGGAAGCTCAAAACAGGGGACGTCCCCGCCATTCTGATAGCTCCAGTTTGGCCCCGAAGTTCGTGTTACGCCGATGAAGTCAGGCTCCGGGATGATGCCCCTCTGCGCCTTCCGCTCCGCCCAGATCTACTCTCTCAGGGTCCTCTTTGCCACCCCAATTTACAGTCGCTACATTTGACGCTGTGGCGGTTGAGAATTTCTCCCCGGTGACCTTCTCGGTTCTCCGTCTTCTCTTTTTTTGCAGTTGGGGTTGGAACTGGGGTTGTCTCTCAGTTCCCTTAAAGGTCAGGTTTCGGCCCTTACTGTTCTTTCCAGAGGCCCCTGGCTTCTAATCCTCTTGTCCGGACCTTCCTGCAAGGAGTGGCGCACGCCTTTCCTCTTTAGCAGTCACCTTCTCTCCCTCACCTTCTCCCCCTTGGGACTTGAATTTGGTTCTTAGTGCCCTCCAGGGTGCACCCTTTGAGCCCCTTAGAGAGGTGTCTCTCCGCCTCCTTTCTTGGAAAGTGCCGCTTCTTGTTGCTATCACCTCCATCCGGAGGGTGTCTGAAGTGGCAGCTCTTTCCTGCCGTTCTCAGTTTCTGGTGATCCACCAAGACAAGGGCGTTTTCCGGCCAGATCCCTCCTTTTTGCCTAAGGTGGTTTCGGCCTTTCATCTCAATGAGGACATTGTCCTCCCGTCTTTTTGTCCTGCTCCTTCTCATCCTAAGGAGCACTTACTACACAAGCTGGATGTAGTTCGGGCTGTTCGGTCTTATCTCTCCATCACTACTTCGTTTCGTCAGTGTGATTCCTTTTTCGTCCTTACGAAAGGTCGTCGTAAGGGACAACCTGCTTGCAACCTGCTTCCATTTCTCGGTGGATCCGGTCTGCCATTTCGGAGGCCTATCGCTGTAAGGGGAAGATTCCTCCTTTCAGGGTTGTGGCTCATTCTACCCGTTCTGTTGGGGCATCCTGGGCTCTCCAGAATAGAGCCTCGGCCTCGCAGATTTGCAAGGCGGCTACCTGGTCGTCTTTGCACGCTTTCTCGAGGTTCTACCGAGTTCATACCTTCGCATCGGCTGATGCTAGTCTGGGCCGTAAAGTGTTGCAGGCGGCAGTGGAACGGCCGTCTGCCTGACTGCTTATCTGCCCACCCAAGGGACGGCTTTGGTACGTTCCACGGTCTGTGTCCCCCAATGGAGCTGATAGAGAAAAGGAGATTTTTTTAACACTTACCCTAAAATCTCTTTCTCGAAGGATCCATTGGGGGACACAGCTCCCGCCCTTTTGGGATTTTCCTTGGTTCTCTGTCCGAGGGTGTGTTTAGTTATGTTTTTTCTTCTGGTTCTCGGACAGTTTGGGGTTTTTCTTTGACCTGTTGGTCTCCTCCTATTGCTCTGGAATTTAAACTGATTAGCTCAGAGCCTGAAGGCGGGTATATCCTGCTGGGAGGAGCCAACTGTTTTTGTTGCCATAGTGTCACACCTCCTAGAGACAGCAGCATACACCCACGGTCTGTGACCCCCAATGGATCCTTCGAGAAAGAGATTTTACGGTAAGTGTTAAAAAAATCTCCTTTTTTTCCTGGAATACCCCTTTAATTGTGTGTAGGGCCCAGTGGCAGATTTTGAAGTGCTAGTGCATTTGTGTTTTTTTAATGTGTTTTATGTGAATTAATAAATATATTCTGAAATTGAAGCACGGTCCTTCTCGTTAACATTATGCACCATTTTTAATGGTGGTGTCCTTGAGGTGTGGTTATCTCTTTCTATACATTTTTGTTACAATTTAACCGTTTGGTATCGGTAAATAACCACAGATGCCTCGGACACTTTTGCTGTGAGCTGCACCCTATCCTTTTTCTTTTATATACATTTACCCTGTGTCCCCTGCACAGTATCCAGTCTGAGGTCTCCTTTGAAGGTGCGTACGGCAACCTGAAGAGACTGTATGACAAGGCGGCCAAGATGTATCACCAGCTGAAGAAAAGCGAGAACCGGAAACTGTCGCCCAGCAAGAAGAGGTGAGGATAGGGCGAAGAAATACTGACATCCACTAAGATTGGGGTTGTATTCCTGATAGCCCAGAGGCTTCCCTCACATAATTAAAGGGGTATTCAAAGCAAAAACATTTTATCCCCTATCCAAAGGATAGGGTATAAGATGTCTGATCGCGGGGGGCCTGCCGCTGAGACCCCCTGCGATCTCCCTACAGCACCCACATCACGCCCCCTCCCATAGACATGAATGGAGGGGGCATGGCGTGACGTCCCCAGTCCCAGAAACCTGGAGGTTTCCGAAACTGGAGATTCAGCACCCGCATAGAATGCGGGTGCTACAGGGAGATTGCGGGGGGGTCTCAGCAGCGGGACCCCCGCGATCAGACACCTTATCCCCGATCCTTTGGATAGGGGATAAAATATTTTTGCCCGGAATACCCCTTTAAAATAAAGGGAGTCCCCTACGGGGGGCCCTCTTATGGATACAGGATGCCCTAGAGCAGTGTTTCCCAACCAGGGTGCCTCCAGCTGTTGCAAAACTACAACTCCCAGCATTCCCGAACAGCCAAAGGCTGTCCGGGAATACTGGGAGTTGTAGTTTTGCAACAGCTGGAGGCACCCTGGTTGGGAAACACTGCTCTAGAGTTTCTCAACCATCTTTTCACTTTAGCACATTGGGATCCTTAATCAGGCGCGAGGCTTTGGTTACACGGATCATTGACTTTCTATCCCTGACTCTGCAGGTGTAAGGACATCAAGCGCTTGCTGGTCAGCTTCATGTATCTCCAGAGACTCCTACAACCTAAGAGCAGGTGAGCGGCTTCATCCCTGTTAACTATAACCTGTAGGATTAGCCCAGGAGTGGATCAGATTGTCCAGGATACAGATAGTCCAGTACTGTTTCCATACTCATAGCGCTAGAGTACTTGTATTGCTTTGTATGTTAAAGAGGCATTTCTTTAGCCTTTAACCCCTTAAGGACGCAGGACGTAAATGTACGTCCTGGTGAGGTGGTACTTAGCGCACCAGGACGTACATTTACGTCCTGTGCATAACCGCGGGCATCGGAGCGATGCCCGTGTCATAACCGCGGGCATCCGAGCGATGCCCGTGTTATTTTTTTTTTCAAATGAACTGGTGCCAGAAAGTTAAACAGATTTGTAAATTACTTTAATAAATCTTTACCCTTCCAGTACTTTTTAGCAGCTGTATGCTACAGAGGAAATTGTTTTCTTTTTGAATTTCTTTTTTGTCTTGTCCACAGTGCGCTCTGCTGACACCTCTGTCCGTGTCAGGAACTGTCCAGAGCAGCATAGGACTGCAATGGGGATTTTCTCCTGCTCTGGACAGTTCCTGATACGGGCAGCAGGTGTCAGCAGAGAGCAGTGTGGACAAGACAAAATAGATTCAAAAAGAAAAAGAATTTCCTCGGTAGCATACAGCTGCTAATATGTACTGTAAGGATAAAGATTTTTTTAATGGAAGTCATTTACAAATCTGTTCAACTTTCTGGCACCAGTCGATTAAAAAAAAATGTTTTCCACCGGTGTACCCCATTAACACTTTGTTGGGCCCCATGTCCTTTGTATGGGGGTATTGCTCTAGGAAGTTTAAGTGGTCTTCCTCCTCCCCTTTTGAGGTCTTTTCTATATCCTCCTGATTTTCCTTCTGGCTTGTCTTCCAATATGGTAAGAGAGTGGGCTCCAGGGGTCTCTTCTGTTGGCGGATGTGGTGGATCCTATCTCTTGCTCTCTCCTGTCCTTTGAGCAGTTGATGGTTCGCAGGGAACTCCCTTCCTCTGAGCGGTTCCACTATTTGCAACTTCGCCACTTTATGTCGACCTCGTTGCGATCAGTGGATGTTTTGAACGTTTATGTCGTGGTGGTCCTCAGACGAGGGGACTTCTCTCTGACATCTACTCTATCCTCCTTACTCCTCCTGATAGCCCGGCCCCGACGCATCGCTATATGCACCGCTGGGAGGAAGCCTTGAATACGACTATCTCGCTCCCTCAGTGGCGCATTATCTGGTAGCGAGTATCTAAGGCTTCTATCTTCATGGTTTACAAGGAGACACACAATTAAATTCTGATGGGATGGTATCATACCCTGAAGTAGTTGTATTAGTTGAACCCCACTATCCCCCCTCAATGCTGGCGTTGCGGGGTGGATCTGGGCTCAGTCTTTCATATCTTTTGGTCTTGTCCCCTTATACTGGCAGATGGTGCAGCGCCTGCTGACCGGTGTGCGGGGTGTTTCCGTTTCCCTGGACCCCGTTACTTACCTACTACTTCTCTCCATCAGAGCTTTGGCCAAGAAACCGTTTAAGCTCTTTATGCACATTGTTCTCGCTGCTAAGACCCTCATTGCAAAGTACAGTGGTCCCTCAAGTTACAATATTAATCGGTTCCAGGATGACCATTGTATGTTGAGACCATAACTCTATGGAAACCTGGTAATTGGTTCTGAAGCCACCAAAATGGCATCCAAAAATAGGAAAAAGTGAGGATTAAAGAAAAATAAGTAGATGACTAATATAGATAAAGCAAATCCTTACATATAAAAGTAATAAAGATCTGCTGGGAGCTGTAAATCATTATCTATTTCAGTGTTTTCCAACAAGGGTGCCTCCAGCTGTTGCAAAACTACAACTCCCAGCATGCCCGGACAGCCAAAGGCTGTCCGGGCATGCTGGGAGTCGTAGTTTTGCAACAGCTGGAGGAACCCTCGTTGGGAAACACTGGTCTATGTAGAGGACAGGAGCTTCTTCAGGGTCCTGTACAGTACACCTAATGCCCTAAAAAAAAAAAAGTAAAATGGAGCCGCTCTTACTTGGTGTCCAAAGGAGCAGCTAACCATGGCATACTATCCTGTACTGTAGGGGGCGCTACTAGACACCAGTCAGTGCATACACTTCAGTAATACAGGTAAAGAGTACAGAACATGTAATACCTCCCTGTACTGTAGGGGGCTCTACCAGACACCAGTCAGTGCATACACTTCAGTTATACAGGTAAAGAGTACAGAACATGTAACACCTCCCTGTACTGTAGGGGGCGCTACCAGACACCAGTCAGTGCATACACTTCAGTAATACAGGGGTTTTACCAGTGAATGCCCATTCTGATTGGTCGGTTCTTCCAGCCATAGACATGTTTTGCAGATTCCTTAGCATTGTATGTTGAGTCTGGTTTCAAGTTACAATGGTCCAGAAAAGACCATTGTATGTTGAAACTATTGTATGTTGAGGCCATTGTAAGTTGAGGGATCACTGTACTGGAAGAGTTCTCTTCCTCCATCTGATCCTGACCTCATTGCCCGTATACACGAGATTCGCGCTCTTGAATACCTGACAGCATCCTTGAATAATACTTTACCCCTATTTTCTCTGTAAACCTGTGTCGCTTTTTGTGCCGTCTTTCTTCTTTTTCGTACTTTCTTCTTTTTCTTATTTGTTTTGTTGTCTGTCTCTGTGTGGGACTAGATTCCCTTTAGTGTCGCCTTAGGGCCTTTATGTTTTCTATTTTGCTGACTGCTAGTCATTTCTAGTTTGCTCCATTGTTGCGGATGGACATTGCTACTTTAAAGTCCTCAATTTTCTGACATTTTACGTGTATTGTTAAAGATGTGACAATGTTTTATTGTTGGATTCTACCTTGCACCTTGATTGTCTCTGGCCCTTATGCGACATGTTTACAATTACTCTTATTTCTAACATAAAAACTTTCAATAAAAGTTACAGTAAAAAAAAAAAAAAAAAAATCCTGCATTACCCCTTTAAAGGAAAACTCCAACCAAATTTTTTTTTTTTTTTGCCATTCTGCCTTTGCTGCTTGCTGCAATAAAAATAGCAAACCTTAACTTACCTTCGGCCCCTCTCCCGATGCGCTGTCATCGGTCTCCCATTCTTCGGCCCCGGTCTTCTTCCTTCTTCTGGAGCCCCAGACATCACACAGCGCTGAGCTATTCACTGGCCGCAATGATTCCCCCCTCAGCCGGTGATAGAGGGGCAGTGTAATGTAAGAGCCCGGGCACAGGAAGATTGCCAGGCCGGGGCTCAATACATCACATTACCGCTCAGCCAATCACCAACTGAGGGGCGGGGATAGGTAAGTTAAGGTTTAGTATTTTCATTGCAGCAGAATGGCAGAGTGGCTCCACCACTAGACATCTTATCCCTTATTCAAAGGGTAGGGGATAAGATGTCTGATTGCAGGGGCCCCGCCGCTGGGGTCCTCCGTGATCTCCGTGCTGCACCCGGTGCTTGTTTGGAGCATCGGGTTTAGCACCAGAGGCTCATGATGTCACGGCCGCACCCGCTCATGATGTCACAGCCACGCCCACGCAATGCAAGTCTATGTGAGGGGGCCTGACGGCTGTCACGCCCCCTCCCATAGACTTGCATTAAGGGGTCATGACCGTGATGTCACGAGCGGGGCGTGACGGTGACATCAATAGCGAAATTTGCTCCATGCATCGGATGTCTGGGGTGCCACAGCCGAGATCGCCAGTGGCGGGACCCCCACGATCAGACATCTTATCCTTTGGATAGGAGATAAGATGTCTAGGGGCGGAGAACCCCTTTAAGGCTTTTCTCATGTTGCCATATGATGACCTTTCCTCCCTTTCATTCCCCAGCTCGGTGGATTCAGAGCTCACCTCCCTCTGCCAGTCAGTCCTAGAAGATTTCAACCTGTGCATGTTCTACCTGCCCTCCTCCGTCAACCTGAGCTCAGCCAGTGAGGATGAGGAGGAGTATGAAGGAGGCTATTCCTTCCTGCCGGATCTGCTGGTCTTCAGGATGGTGGTCATCTGTCTGATGTGCGTCCACAGCCTGAAGAGGGCAGGTGAGATGGTGTCTGTACTGGGGTGAGAGGTCACACCTAGTCCACAAAGTCTCTCTTAAAGGGGTTATCCGGCCAAAGAGCAACACCCACATTCTATGCGGGGCTGCGTCTCCAGTCTTGGAAAACTCTTTGTGTCTGTGACAGGGGATGTGACATAAAGCCATGCCCCTCGTGACGTAACTCCACGTCCCCTCCATTCATGTCTATGGGAGGAGGTGTGACGGCCATCACGCCTCCTCCCATGAACATGAATAGAGGGGACATGACGTGACATAACTAGGGGTGTGGCGTTACATCACGTCCCCAGATACATAGCTTTCCCAGACTGGAGACGCAGCCCCGTATAGAATGCAGGTGCTGCACAGAGATCGGTGGGGGTCCCAGCAGCGGGCCCTCCATGATCAGACATCTTATTCCCCTATCCTTTGGATAGGGGATATAATGCCTTTGGCCGGCTAACCCCTTTAAGGGAAGGGACGGTGTATGTAAATGAAATTTCACCAT
The DNA here is from genome assembly GCF_029499605.1 of Hyla sarda. Classification (NCBI taxonomy): domain Eukaryota; kingdom Metazoa; phylum Chordata; class Amphibia; order Anura; family Hylidae; genus Hyla; species Hyla sarda. Next base: position 103,908,729 of record NC_079199.1, read on the forward strand.
TAGATTATGTTCTGCATCTTTTTAAAGGTCTGTGTTGTAAATGCCTGTATATTGTATTAGACCCCTTTTTTTTTTTTTTTTTTTTTTTTTTAAAGAGATTAATACTCTATTTCTTATTAATTAGAACTTTATCTAATAATAGAAACCAGCACAAACCAGTGACCTCCAGCCATGTATGCTATGAGGCTGTTCTTATGTCTTTGGTCTTCTTACTCCTTCCAGATTCCAAGCAGTACAGTGCCGCTATAGCCTTTACATTGGCCCTCTTTTCCCATCTGGTTAACCATGTGAATATCAGACTACAGGCAGAGCTGGAAGAGAGTTCTGTCCCCGCTTTCCAGAATGACACTCCAGGTGGGTCCTTTAGGAATGTGTAATAGAGTCCTCCAATTAATTAGTACTGATATGGGGTATATGGTGACCCCTGACTGAATTCCACACCTACCTGATGTCAGCCTTGCGTGCTTTGGCATTGGTTTATTTTACATTAATCCCCTATAATACAGTGTCCCCTAATATGTGATTTCCTCCCGCAGATGACCCAGAATCCAGAGAGGTTGAGAAAGATGCCGAACCCGAGATAAATCAGATCAACAAGCCGACACAAGCTAAACCTCGCAGCAAGAAGAGCCACAAGTACTCCCGCCTGTCCCGCCTCAGGAGACGCAGACCCGCCAGGAAGGTGGACGAGAGCGACTTGAGTGAGGGATTTGACTCGGACTCCAGCCATGGATCGGCCAAGGGCAGTGACATTTCTGAGAGTGCGTCAGAGAAGAGCGATGAAGAAGCTGCCTTTGACATGGAGTCCGACTCGGACATGAACAGTCAGGAGTCTCGTTCTGACCTGGAAGACATGGAGGATGAACCTGGAGAGGAGACAAAGAATCTGACAGAAAGCAAGGAAACTTCCAGGACCCCGGAGGAGCCAAAAGCTGTCAGCTCTGCCAAGGCGGATGCCCAGGAGCCTGTGAATGGTCCTGGCCCCACCACCAGTGAAGCGAGCATAGCAAGCAACCTGCAAGCCATGTCTACCCAGATGTTCCAGACAAAGCGCTGCTTCCGCCTGGCTCCCACATTCACCAATGTCTTTGTGCAACCTTCATCAGGACCCGTCCCCCCTATCGCCAAAGAACCAGAACCACTTGTGAATGGAGAGGTGGTAAAGACCAATTTGATGCAACAAGGTAAGGCAGGGGTGCAAAACGTTATCCAAATCACAGTCAGTTTATCAGGGCTGCTCACCCAGCTTTCCCAGACTTCTGAGTGGGCCAGTCTACCGGATCATACTGTGATGTATCCCTTGAATCCTGCAGTGCTGTATAAATTAACTATTAACTTATTTGGGATGGCTGTGGTTACTGTAAGGGCAGCCAGCTTGTCACCCAGCTTTTTTTTAGACTTTTGTGTGGGGTTCATTTTGTCTAGTTATGCAAACCTGCCTAGTCTCCTGCTGCTTATGGTAACACTGCTTTCTCAGATTCCTGAATGACTAACCTGCCTGGTTGTGTTAATGTACCCCTTGTTCTGGGAAAGGGAAGCCATAATGTTATTAAGCTTTGCTTAATAAGTTAGTTCTATATCTGTTCACTTCTTTTTAGGAGATGCCTCTGACTCTGAAGAAAGCATCGAGAGCAACAAATCAAGTCCCAATGAGCGGAGTCTTCAGGAGAGGCTGGAGGTGATCACCAGTGAGGGGCTTCTGGCCAGCGTCAAGGTCTTCCTGGACTGGCTGAGGACCAACACGGATATAATAATCATGTGTGCGCAGGTACAATGCTGAGGAGTGACCAATGTGGGGGTCATGATTGTAGTGAATGACCTCTGTCCTAACTGGGGAGTCACAATAGTGAAGTCAGTTTGTGCTTATTGTCATTAGTTGAGAGGCGCCTTATACATTGGACTAATTATGACCTAACGCACTAATTGGAGCGGGTTGAGCCGACTAATGCATATGGATGGTCTCCTGACTGAACCCAATGGCAGATGTCGAGGGAAAGTAGATTCAGGTTCTTGGATTTAAACGTGCCCAACCCTTTTGTTCTCAGGGTAGGTGGATGGGAACAGAGGCGTCTCGGGAAAACCTTATTGTCTCTTCCTATCCAGACCATGTGCATGCTGGACCGAATTGAGTATACATGTGTATGGGGAGGAATTTCTGTCTGTCAAATGCTTAGTCCAAATTGTATGGCCAGCTTAAAGGGGTACTCCGACCCTTGACATCTTATCCCCTATCCAAAGGATAGGGGATAAGATGTCTGAGCGCGGTGGTCCCACTGCTGGCGAACCCCGGGATCTCTGCTGCGCACCCCGCTGTCATTACTGCACAGAGCAAACTCGCTGATGGGCGTTACAGGGACCGGAGCATCGTGACGTCACGGCTCCGCCCCTCGTTACATCACGGCCCGCCCTCTCAAAACAAGTCTATGGGAGGTAGCGTGGCGGCCGTCACGCTCCCTCGCATAGACTTGCATTAAGAGGGTGGGCTGTGACGACACGAAGGGCGGAACCGTGAGGTCACGATGCTCCGGCCCCTGTATCGCCCATCATTATGCACAGAGCGAGTTTGCTTTGTGCAGCAATGACAGCGGGGTGCGCAGCCGAGATCCCGGGGGTCCCCAGCAGTGGGACCACAGCGATCAGACATCTTATCCCCTCTCCTTTGGAGAGGGGATAAGATGTCTAGGGGCGGAGTATGTCAAGGGGTATTCCTGGATGTTTTTTTTTTTTTTTTGCTAGGGGACTATTGGAAATAAAAAAATAAAATAAAATAAACTGTACTTACTCCCGATTCCCTGTAGCTCCTGGTCCAGCAAATTCTGGTCTTCACTGGTTTCTGCCTGCTCATACCTATAAGACGGGACACCACTGCGGCACGTGACTGGCTGAGTGGGCAGGTCCTTTTCGGACTTCTTCTCAGAAGTAAGGAGCAGCAGAGACCAGTGGGGGGTGCAGGTTGTTGGACCAGGAGCTCAGGGGGACCAGGGTATGGTAAGTATAATGGCCGACATTTATCATTGCCTTTAGACTGTTTTTTGTGTCCGCAAAAGGCATGAAAAAGGTGCAAGCAGGGTTTATTTGTGCCTTTTTGTTTACACGTTTCTGCTGATTTTGAGTTGTAATCCACTGACGCCTACAATGATGAATGCTTCACTTACACCTACAATGATAAATGCTTCACTTACACCTACAATGATAAATGCTTCACTTACACCTACAATGATAAATGCTTCACTTACACCTACAATGATAAATGCTTCACGTACACCTACAATGATAAATGCTTCACTTACACCTACAACGATAAATGCTTCACTTACACCTACAACGATAAATGCTTCACGTACACCTACAATGATAAATGCTTCACTTACACCTACAATGCTTAAGGCTTCACTTACACTTACAATGATAAAGGCTTCACTTACACCTACAATGATAAAGGCTTCACGTACACCTACAATGATAAAGGCTTCACGTACACCTACAATGATAAATGCTTCACGTACACCTACAATGATAAATGCTTCACGTACACCTACAATGATAAATGCTTCACGTACACCTACAATGCTAAAGGCTTCACGTACACCTACAATGCTAAAGGCTTCACGTACACCTACAATGCTAAAGGCTTCACGTACACCTACAATGATAAAGGCTTCACTTACACTTACAATGATAAAGGCTTCACGTACACCTACAACGATAAATGCTTCACTTACACCTACAACGATAAATGCTTCACGTACACCTACAATGATAAATGCTTCACTTACACCTACAATGATAAATGCTTCACGTACACCTACAATGATAAATGCTTCACTTACACCTACAATGCTAAAGGCTTCACTTACACTTACAATGATAAAGGCTTCACTTACACCTACAATGATAAAGGCTTGACTTACCCCTACAATGATAAATGCTTCACGTACACCTACAATGATAAATGCTTCACGTACACCTACAATGATAAATGCTTCACTTACACCTACAACGATAAATGCTTCACGTACACCTACAATGATAAATGCTTCACGTACACCTACAACGATAAATGCCGGCCAATGTACTTTTCATTGTTACCAGTTTCCTAGTAAAGTATAAAACAAATTTTGGATGCCGGACTATCCTTTTAAGACAGCGTTTTCCATCCAGGGTGCCTTCAGCTGTTGCAAAACTACAACTCCCAGCATGCCCGGACAGCCGAAGGCTGTCCGGGCATGCTGGGAGTTGTAGTTTTACAACAGCTGGAGGCACTCTGGTTGGGAAACACTGTTTCAAGATATGTGATTTGTTCAGATTCTTCATTCAGAAAACATTGTAGACTGTGCTGTTTCTTCTCTCAGAGTTCTCGGAGTTTATGGAACAGATTGTCGATGCTTCTGAACCTGTTACCTCCTGCAGCCAAGATCCAGGAGTCCGGTAAGAATCCAGCAGCGCTTGTATGATCTCTGCAGATGGCTAGAGCTCTATATCTATGTAACCTGGTCTAATGGTGACCTGCTCACATCCTCAGGGATTTCCTTATGCAGCGAGGTTCAGAATCTGCTGCAGGAGTCGGAGCAGGCAGACATGAGCCACCATATATTACTCCCCGAGGACGCCGCTCTCAGGAACCTGCCGCCACTCAAGGCTGCACATCGCAAGTTCAACTTTGAGAAGGAGCGTCCGCTGCTCACTGTCTTGGAAGAGGTAGCGGTTCTTACGGACCGTTGTGTCTGGAACGGCCTACTATGATAACTCTTCTGATTTATTTTACTTCTATTTTCAGTCTATTGTGCGCAGCTGTTACATCCGAAGCTTCGGCCATTTCCTTAAGCAGCTACAGGGCAATGTCCTGCAATACAACCCGGAGCTGGGGATCTTCACCAGCATCGCCGAGACTCAGCAAGACAACATCCTGCACCAGGCTCAGGCACACTTCCGCATGGTGAGCTCTGCTGCTTCTTGTCACCCTTTTAATCTGAATTGCAGTACTGTAGATCAGTGTTTCCCAAGCAGGGTGCCGCCAGCTGTTGCAAAACTACAACTCCCAGCATGCCCGGACAGCCTTTGTCTGTCCGGGCATGCTGGGAGTTGTAGCTTTGCAACAGCTGGCGGCACCCTGCTTGGGAAACACTGCTGTAGATGTAGAAGATTCAACCAAGTCTTCAGCCAAATCACAGTGCAGTACCTTGTTGATGCCAGTAGATGGCGACCTGTTTATTCAGCAGCCTATGGGCCACAGCCCAGTGTATTGCTGGCTGCCGAGTATGTCGGCTGCCGAGTCTTGGGGTAAATCTAATTTCGGCTGCTGGAGCAGATGGGTATAGAAGTGTACAGCGTGTGTAGTTAATGCGGAGTCCCTATTTCTGTATTCATAGAGCTGCTATGAGTGACTTCATTCTCAGGGATCATGATATCAGCTGCAATGACTCCATAGTAAGAGGTTAAAAAGTACCTCTCATGATCTTGTTACATTTTATAATCCTCCCTGGTCACTGCCCCATCACGATAAATCACCCCCTGCCTTTATTTATTTTAACCCCTTAACGACCACAGACGTAAATATACATTCTGGTTTGGCGGTACTTTGCACACCAGGATGTACATTTACGTCCTGTGTATGACCGCGAGCATCGGAGCGGTGCCCGCGTCATAGACGGCAGGTTCCGGCTGCTATCAGATGCCGGGGACCCGCTGGTAATGGCCGACATCCACGATCGTGCGGATGTCTGCCATTAACCCCTCAGATGCCGTGATCTGTACAGATCACGGCATCTGCAGCAATGCGCATGATAAAATAGATGATCGGATCGCCCGCAGCGCTGCCGCGGCGATCCGATCATCTGTAGTGGCGGACGGAGGTCCCTTCACCTGCCTCTGTCCGTCTCCCAGCGTCTCCTGCTCTGGTCTCAGATCGAGCAGACCAGAGCAGAAGATCACCGATAACACTGATCAGTGCTATGCTCTATGCATAGCACTGAACCGTATTAGCAATCAGATGATTGCTATAGATAGTCCCCTTCGGGGACATAAAAAGTGTAAAAATAAAATAAAATAAAAATGTTGAAGAAAGTAAAAATAAAAACTGAAAAAAAAAAGTGAAGAATCCCCTCCACCAATAAAATTCATTTTTTCCCATTTTACCCCCAAAAAGCATACATTTTTTATTTTTTTTTTAAACATATTTGGTATTGCCGCGTCCGTAAATGTCCGAACTATCAAAATATAATGTTAATGATCCCGTACAGTGAACGGGGTAAACGTAAAAAATTAAAATAAAAAGTCCAAAAATGCTGCTCTTTTGACATAGGACAATTTTAGATTACTGATTTTGTACAAAAAGTTTTAGATTTTTTTTTAAGCAGTACAAAAATATAAACGTATCTAGTCATGGGGATCATTTTAATCGTATTGACCCACAGAATAAAGAACACATGTCATTTTTACCGTAAATTGTACAGTGTGAAAACAAAACTCCAAAATGTGCAAAATTGTGGTTTTCATTTAAATTTCCTCCCTAAAAAAAAATTTTTTTGGGTTCGCTGTACATTTTATGGTAAAATGAGAGGTTTCATTACAAAGTACAATTGGTCACGCAAAAAACAAGCCCTTATATGGGTCTGTAGATGGAAATATAAAAGAGTTATGGGTTTTAGAAGGCGAGGAGGAAAAAATGAATATGCAAAAATAAAATTAGCCTGGTCCTTAAGGTGAAAATGGGCTTGGTCCTTTAAGGGGTTAATTAAGTTTTCTACCTTGATATTACTCTGTATTTTCTGCTCAGTCTGTCAGGTTCACAGACTGGGAAGGGGCGTTCCACATCAGGTGTGACATCATCTGAAGCCCTACAGGGGAGAACTTCCTCCCTCACTCTGCTACACACAGTCCAGAGACGTTCAGTGTGAGATGAGCTATGATTGGCTAAGGCTGTACACACCCCCTCAGCACTCCAGACTGCATTTCCTGTTTTTGGAGTCCAAAGTCTGTGCAAGAGATGGGGGGGGGGGGAAATGTGCTCTGGACAAGTAGGGAGACACCTAGTGGCAGCTTTTTTTAAACACAAATAAAACATAGAATTTTTTTTTTAAACAAAGTACATTAGAAGATTTTTTATTTCCCATAACTAGTTTTAACAATGGTGCCCATTTAAGAACTCTCAGACAGGGTCAAGATGCAGGCACATACATATTAGCAATTGTCACAATTCCCAAATTGCATGTAGTCCTGGGGACAGGAGGTTGCTTTTTTTTTTTACATGGCCGCCTCTTCCTCATGGAAACAGAAGTGTAATGGCAGTGAGAGAAGTAATGCAGACATGACAGCTGGCACCACCATAAATAGCCAGTGTCACTTCCGGAGGGAAATGAAGATGATCCTCCGGTATTTTGTGCCAAGACGTGACAGCTTGTGTCTCTATTTTTCCCCAGGCTCAGGAGGAAGCTCGGAGGAACCGTCTCATGAGAGACATGGCGCAGCTTAGACTCCAGGTAATCAAACCTTCCTCTCCATATATCCCAGGACATGAGCAGAGTCCTACAGAAGAGATCCTTGTAATCTCTTTTTCTGCCTGCAGTTGGAGGTATCACAACTAGAGGGCACTTTACAGCAACCGAAATCTCAGTCCGCCATGTCCCCGTACCTCATACCAGATACACAGGCTCTTTGCCAACATCTTAATGTCATCAGGCAATTGGCTCACAGTGGGAGGTTCATCATCATCATCCCCCAGACGGGTAAGTCCATATCCTAGCAGCTTAATAACATATTCATGTGCCATAAGGAACTCCCACTGGGGACAAGGGCTGCACGATATGGGCAAAATGTGTGATTGCGATTTCGATATAATTAATGGTGAAATCCACCATCTTCATGTCAAATACCCCCAAATTTCACATTCCACCTATATTATGTCAATCCCCGGATGCCACGTCCCCAGATGTCACAAACCCCACCCACCTGTCACATCACCCCCATTAATGTTACAAAGGGGGATGCTCACCTAGCCCCTGTCCCCTGTAGATCTACCGCAGATCCTGTTCTCCATGCAGTCTGGTGTCTTATGGGACTCAGAGGACCTTTCTGCGGAGTGGGAAGGGTCCTGGAACCAGGTATCCGGACCACACAGAGGAAAACAGGGCTAGGTGAGCATCAGGTTTTCCCTCGCCCTCCTATACGGACAGTCTGTCCCAACCAAGGTGCCTCCAACTATTGCAAAACTACAACTCCCAGCATGCCTGGGCATGCTGGGAGTTGTAGTTTTGAAATAGCTGGAGGCACCTTGGTTGGGAAACACTGACTTGGCATTTGAATTTCGGTGGCGACCCAGCCCCAGACTTTGTGTGCATGATATGGTGCCTGGCTGCTGCAGCAGGTAGTCCCGAATTTTCCTGGGGGGGGGCCCTATCGACACTGCACAATTTGCTAAATATTGTGCAGCCCCACTAGGAGCCATGATGCCATTGGCCCTAGGTTATTGGCTCCAAATACGAAACGTCACTCATACAACCAGTTAGTACCTGCAGTCGATCCCTTCCATAACCCAGTCATCCCCTCTCTCTTCTAGTTATAGACGGCTTAGACTTTCTGAAGAAGGAAAATGCCGGCGCTCGAGACGGGATCCGATACTTAGAAACAGAGTTTAAAAAGGGAAACAGGTAAGAGCGAGTTATCCCCGATCCTCGCAGAGCACTGTCCCCTGGAGTGCTGAGGGTTAATCACTATCAGCATTGTCTCCTCTGTTTCAGGTATATCCGCTGCCAGAAAGAAACTGGGAAAATCTTTGAGCGGAACAAGCTGAAGCGGCAGGATACAAACGCCTGGTAAGAGGCTCTCCGCCCGCCACCTGCTGAGCCCCTGCTTCTCATGCTGCCCGAATACAATGGTGGAGCTCCATGTGACCCCCCCCACACCCATAACTAAGGGGCGCAGTAAGCTTGGTCTTTCAGCCTGTACCCCCCTCCCCGCTGCCTGTGTCACGTCTATAAATCCTCTGCAGAGCGGGTGCTGGTTTAACCCTTACTTCCCTGCCCTCAGTTATTCCATACAACCCAATCCGGGCATGCTGAGAATTGTAGTTTTGCAACAGCTGGAGGGCTGCAGGTTGAATCCCTAGGGTCTAAAGTAGTATTTCCCAACTAGTTTGCCTCCAGCTGCTGCAAAACTACAACTCCCAGCATACCCGGAATTGTAGTTTTGCAACAGCTGTAGGGCTACAGGTTGGATACCAAGGGTCTAGAGTAGGGTTTCCAAACTAGGGTGCCTCCAGCTGTTGGGAAAACTACAAATCGCAGCATTCCCAAACAGTATTCCGCTGTCCGGGCATGCTGGGAGTTGTAGTTTTGCAACAGCTTGATGGCTGCAGGTTGGATCCCTAGGATCTAAAGTAGTATTTCCCAAGTAGCGTGCTTCCAGCTGTTGCAAAACTACAACTCCCAGCATGCCCGAATTGTAGTTTTTCAACAGCTGGAGGGCTGCAGGTTGGATACCAAGGGTCTAGAGTAGTGTTTCCCAACATAATTCCATACAACCCAATCTGGGCATGCTGGGAATTGTAGTTTTGCAACAGCTGGAGGGCTGCAGGTTAGACACCTAGCGTCTAGAGTAGTGTTTCCAAACTAGGGTGCCTCCCGCTGTTGAAAAACTACAACTCTCAGCATTCCCGAACAGTTAAAGGGGTTATCCAAGAATAGAAAAACAGAGCTGATTTCTTCTGAAAACAGCACCACGTCTGTCCTCAGGTTATGTGTGGTATTGCAGCTCAGTCCCATTGAAGGGAATGGAGCCAAGCTGTCATACTACACACAACCTGAGGACAGGGGTGGTGGTGTTTTCAGAAGAAATCGGCTCAGTTTTTCTTGATAACCCCTTTTATACAGTTTGTCTCTTACCCTTCATTATCATAGTGTTTGTACAGGATTAGTAAAACATGGCTGCCTCTCGCCCAAACTGTGCCATAGGTTGCATGAGGTAATGCGGTTCAGCTCGTTTTGTTCAGTACAATTTAACTGCAATACCTGAAGCAACCCATGGACAGGGGTGGCGCTGTTTCGATGAACTAACCATGTCAGACAATCCCTTTTATTCGTAATCTCCTTGTTATACTCTGTCAGGTTGTGCATAGCTAGTGGGTTCATCCTTGGTTAGATAAAGCTGGGGAGCACAGTGGTGTCTCTAAGGCAGTTTTATTTTTTTCAAACTGTGTGCCTCCAGCTGTTGCAAAACTATAACTCCCAGCATGCCAGAACAGCCGAAGGCTGTCCGGGCATGCTGAGAGTTGTAGTTCTGCAACAGCTAGAGGGCTGCAGGTTGGATACATAGTCAGAGTAGTGTTTCCAAACTAGGGTGCCAAAGGCTGTCCGGGCATGCTGGGAGTTGTAATTCTGCAACAGCTAGAGTGCTGCAGGTAGGATACATAGTCAGAGTAGTGTTTCCAAACTAGGGTGCCTCCAGCTGTTGCAAAACTACAACTCCCAGCATGCCTGGAATTATAGGTTTGCAACAGCTGAAGGGCTGCAGGTTGGATACCTAGGGTCTAGAGTAGTGTTTCCCAACTAGGGTGCCTCCTGCTGTTGCAAAATTTAAAACTTGCAGCATTCCCAAACTGCCTTCCGCTGTCAGGGCATGCTGGGAGTTGTAGTTTTGCAACAGCTAGAGGGCTGCAGGTTGGATACATAGTCAGAGTAGTGTTTCCAAACTAGGGTGCTTCCAGCTGTTGCAAAACTACAACTCCCAGCATTCCTGGAATTGTAGTTTTGCAACAGCTGAAGGGCTGCAGGTTGGATACCTAGGGTCTAGAGTAATGTTTCCCAACTAGGGTGCCTCCCGCTGTTGCAAAATTAAAACTTGCAGCATTCCCAAACTGCCTTCCGCTGTCAGGGCATGCTGGGAGTTGTAGTTTTGCAACAGCTGGAGGCACACCGTTTGGAGAGAAATGCTCTAAGGTGCTGAGGCATAGCGTCTCCCATGGCTAGTTGTCCTGTATACAGCCGTGACCATCTTATATCCCTTACAGGCATCTGTATAAGATTCTGGACAGCTGCAAACAGCTGACGGTGTCCCAGGGCAGCAATGAGGAGGAGACGGCAGGCATGGTGACCATTATAACCGGCTTCCAGCTCGATGACCCAGAATGTTTCTCTCCGGCCATGCAGGTAGGTACTCTGTGCAGGTAAGACAGCAGTGTTATCACTAGGAACCTCCGGGGGCACATTGTTGAGGACTATTTTGGGTGCAGGAGACAAAGAAGCGCAGCACTGAGGCCCCGGACGCCCCTTACCACTTTACTTCACTGATTTCTGCCCCTTACGTGCGGAGTGTCAGCTGCTGCGGTTAGACGTCTCCGTGTTTAGTTTTGTAACTAGAAAGCTCAGGAAATGTTTGTGCATCTAAATCTGTGATGTGTTGTGGCTGTATATATTTCAGCACAAACTTGGCACAACCCTCAAAACCGCAGGTTCCCTTTTCAGCAAAATGTTGATTTCCAAAGACATTTAAAAACCAAAGAAGGAACCTGCTGTGTGGAAACCAAAGGATCCAAAAGTCGGGGAAATTATAAAGGGAACGGTCACCTTCAGACGTCTGCTTCCTGTTTACACATAGACTTCATCTACATAAGAAGCAGTCACTGTATGTGTGTGTATGTGTATATATGTGTGTATGTATGTGTGTATATATATATATATATATATTATATGTATACACACACTTACATTATATTACCGATCCTGTATTATACTCCGGAGCTGTACTCACTATTCTGCTGGTGAGGTCACTGTGTACATACATTACATTACTTATCCTGTACTGATCCTGAGTTATATCCTGTATTATACTCCAGAGCTGCACTCACTATTCTGCTGGTGAGGTCACTGTGTACATACATTACTTATCCTGTACTGATCCTGAGTTATATCCTGTATTATACTCCGGAGCTGTACTCACTATTCTGCTGGTGAGGTCACTGTGTACATACATTACATTACTTATCCTGTACTGATCCTGAGTTATATCCTGTATTATACTCCAGAGCTGTACTCACTATTCTGCTGGTGAGGTCACTGTGTACATACATTACATTACTTATCCTGTACTGACCCCGAGTTATATCCTGTATTATACTCCAGAGCTGTACTCACTATTCTGCTGGTGAGGTCACTGTGTACATACATTACATTACTTATCCTGTACTGATCCTGAGTTATATCCTGTATTATACTCCAGAGCTGTACTCACTATTCTGCTGGTGAGGTCACTGTGTACATACATTTCATTACTTATCCTGTACTGATCCTGAGTTATATCCTCTATTATACTCCAGAGCTGTACTCACTATTCTGCTGGTGAGGTCACTGTGTACATACATTACATTACTTATCCTGTACTGATCCTGAGTTATATCCTGTATTATACTCCAGAGCTGTACTCACTATTCTGCTGGTGAGGTCACTGTGTACATACATTTCATTACTTATCCTGTACTGATCCTGAGTTATATCCTGTATTATACTCCAGAGCTGTACTCACTATTCTGCTGGTGAGGTCACTGTGTACATACATTACATTACTTATCCTGTACTGACCCCGAGTTATATCCTGTATTATACTCCAGAGCTGTACTCACTATTCTGCTGGTGAGGTCACTGTGTACATACATTACATTACTTATCCTGTACTGATCCTGAGTTATATCCTGTATTATACTCCAGAGCTGTACTCACTATTCTGCTGGTGAGGTCACTGTGTACATACATTACATTACTTATCCTGTACTGATCCTGAGTTATATCCTGTATTATACCCCAGAGCTGTACTCACTATTCTGCTGGTGAGGTCACTGTGTACGTACATTACATTACTTATCCTGAGTTATATCCTGTCATATACTCCAGAGCTGCACTCACTATTCTGCTGGTGTGTATATACATTACTTATCCTGTCATATACATCAGAGCTGCACTCACTATTCTGCTGGTGTGTATATACATTACTTATCCTGTCGTATACTCCAGAGCTGCACTCACTATTCTGCTGGTGTGTATATACATTACTTATCCTGTCATATACTCCAGAGCTGCACTCACTATTCTGCTGGTGTGTATATACATTTCTTATCCTGTCATATACATCAGAGCTGCACTCACTATTCTGCTGGTGTGTATATACATTACTTATCCTGTCATATACATCAGAGCTGCACTCACTATTCTGCTGGTGTGTATATACATTACTTATCCTGTCATATACATCAGAGCTGCACTCACTATTCTGCTGGTGTGTATATACATTACTTATCCTGTCATATACATCAGAGCTGCACTCACTATTCTGCTGGTGTGTATATACATTACTTATCCTGTCATATACTCCAGAGCTGCGCTCTCTGTACATTTGCTTATTCTCCATTCTTCTGTCAGTCTGCCCTGCAGGCCGTGTCTGGCTCCAACATCGAGATCAAGAACGTTCTAGATTTCTACAAGCAGTGGAAGGAGATGGGCTGATGATGACGGTCGCCGCGCTGGTGATGTACAAATATCTAAAACCTTCACACTCCCCTCTTGAGCCGCCGCAGCTTTAAAGAAAAAAAGTTTTTTTTTGTTAAATCTAAAAACCGCAACTATTTGGCAAATGAAGTGAAACTAAATGGAACCGTAAAAGATCCATAACCAGCGAGAAAAACACACAAAAAAAGTCCTTTTCGGTGTTTCTGGCGCCCACCAGTGGTTGGGGGCGCGGCTGCGGTGCCAGAGGATGGGCGGAGCTTGTCCTCCATTGGCTGTTGGTGAAGCATTTATCGCCCGCTGTGTGACATCCGTGCCTGACCTCGGGGATCGGATCGGGACGAACCTTCTTCTGTCGTGTAGTGTGGTGACCGGTCGTCGTACCATCCCCCCTCCCCCGTACTGCTGTACTGTTCACGCCCCTTATCTCTACCCCCCCCCCCCCCCCGTTTTCTTTCCTTAAATGTTTCCCATCTTTGGAGAATGTCGAATAAAGAAAACAGCGCTATTTTATTTATCGGTACGCCTGCGGTGTGCTTCATATGTGCCCTGCTGATCTAGGGCAACGTGCTTCAAGCTGTTGCAAAACTACAACTCCCAGCATACTCGAACAGCCTAGGGCTATCCAGGTATGTTAGGAGTTGTAGTTTTGCAACAGCTGCTGGCACCCTGGTTGGGAAACACTGTCTTAGAGACATGTTAAAAGTTTTGATCCCAACGCATTGCTTTCCCATACAGTAGATTCCTCAGGGGACATGAACTTTCACCACAACAGCAGTCTGGTATATGGAACAACTAGGACAGCCAAAGACTGTCCATGCATGCTGGGAGTTGTATTTTTGCTACAGCTGGAGGCACACTGGTTGGGAGACACTGTCTGAAAGACACGTCAAAAGTTTTGATCCAGACGCATTTCTTTTCCATACAGTAGATTCCTCAGGGTACATGAACCTTTACCACAACAGCTGTCTGATGGTATGTAACAACTAGAACAGCCAAAGACGGTCCGGGCATGCTGGGAGTTGTAGTTTTGCAACAGCTGGAGGCACACAAGTTGAAAACACTGATTTAAAGTGATAGGAGTAAATGGCCAATACTGCCACCCAGTGGCGAGTCATGAAACCTCTCCATTCTGCTGATCTTAATCAGTGTTTCCCAACCAGGGTGCCTTCAAGCTGTTGCAAAACCTACAACTCCTTGCATACCCGAAAAGCCTTCGGCTGTCAGGGCATGCTGGGAGTTGTAGTTTTTCAACTAGAGTGGTAGTCACAGGGCTTTAGGCCAGTGTTTCCCATCCAGGCTGTCTGGGCATGCTGGGAGTTGTAGTTTTGCAACAACTGGTGGCAGCTTGGTTGGAAAACAGGCTTTGATACACAGCTCAGCAGGCAGTATCACACATGAGAGGTTTAGATCAGGGTTTCTCAACCAGGGCTCCTCCAGCTGTTGCAAAACTATAACTCCTTCCATACCTGGACAGCTGGAGTCTTTTCGGGCATGCAGGGAGTTGTAGTTTTGCAACAGCTGGAGGCGCACTAGTTGGGGAAACACTGATCTAGAGTAATAGGGGTAGATGGCTAATACTGCCATCCAGTGGTGAGTCATGAAACATAACTTGTGACCCATGTAGATTGTTACACTTTGGGAGGAAACAATCACATGACCAGAAATGGGTGACTTCATCAAGGATTATGTAACTGCCGAAGGCTGTCCGGGCATGCTGGGAGTTGTAGTTTTGCAACAGCTGGAGGCGCCCTTGTTTGGGAAACACTGCCCCAAAATGCTGTAGTTTAACCCTTACTGGGGATGTTTCCCACATGACAGGTGTGGCAGTCTTTTTCCAAACGGTGTGCCTCCAGCTGTTGCAAAACTACAACTCCCAGCATGCTGGGTATTGTAGTTTTGCAACAGCTGGATAGCTGCAGGTTGGATACCAAGGGTCTAGAGTAGTGTTTCCCAACTAGGGTGCCTCCAGCTGTTGCAAAACTACAACTCCCAGCATGCCCGAACAGCCTTAGGCTGTCCGGGCATGCTGGGAGTTGTAGTTTTGCAACAGCTGAAGAGCTGCAGGTTGGATACCTAGGGTCTAGATTAGTGTTTCCCAACTAGGGTGCCTCCAACTGTTGCAAACAGCTGGAGGCACCCTTGTTCGGGAAACGCTGTCCCAAAACGCTGCGGTTTAACCCTTACTGGGGATGTTTCCCACATGACAGGTGTGGCAGAATTGTGAATGCAGCTCTGATGTAATAGATCTGACGTATGCTGTGAGTCTGCTCCGGTTTCCCCATTAGCTGGGTAGAGATCTGGTTAGCTGGCACCAACGGGCAGTTGTTCTTGGCACGAACCTTCAGCTGTAACGAACCATTAACAACAAAAAAAAAATGTAAATTGTATTCAATTTGGCAGAAGGATTGTGTTTTATCTACTTAACCATTTGTCTCCTGTCATTGAAGGCCGGGACCCTCTCATATGTTTTGGGGTGTGAGGGGTCAGGTCACGGCGTTCTGCATGTGAGGGGGCGCTGAGTCAGGATTGGCAGCTCATCCCCCGGGCACTGCCGCCTGCTTTCCCTTGGCAGAGCTTTTCGGGGCAGGAACCTCTGAATGTTAATGAGATTTATGGCCGGAGAGAAGAACATTGTTGAGGGGGAAGCAATGGGGAGGCTTTAAAGGGGCCTGTGCGGTTAACCCCTTCCTTACTGTGGAAGGTGGCAGCTTATTGGGCGCTCAGTGGCTGTGAAGAGGTTAAATGCTGGACGGCAGGATAAAGCCTGCATTATGTGTAGGGGTGTGAAGCTTTGTATCGGCCCCTGCATCTCTCCCAGCAGGGTCAGATATCAGTGGGGCCCTCATGGCCCCCGGCTTCTCCGATTACGCCTGCTGGTTACTGTACGGATGACTTCACCTTCGTCCTATAATCGTCCTCAGAACTTTATTAAAGGGAGATTCCACCCTAAGGCCTTCTTCACGCACCGCATTTCTATGGAAGAAGTAATGCGCATATTTGAAGTTGCAGATTTTAATGTAAACCAAATAACAACACAGCTTCAAATTCTGCGCAGGATACTGTACGTGTGCATACACCCTTAGGGTAGGGTCACACGTAATGGATCCGCAGCGTATTTTACGCTGCAGATCTGCCGGTGACCCAACCCATAGTGTGCCTCCAGCTGTGACCCTACCCTTAAAGTGGCCACAGTTTATGATCAGCAGCGCCGGCCGTGACCAGCGTCACCTGTAGGACAGGGTGGCCCCACGACACCTCTGGGGACTGCTTATCCCCTATCCTTTGGATGTATTGGGGCAGAGTACCCTTAACGACAATGGACGTAAATGTATGTCATGGTGCCGTGGTACTTAAAGCACCATGGCGTACATTTACCCTCCACCATGACCACAAGCATCGGACCGGTACTCGCGTCATGCGTGGCAGGTCCTGGCTGCTATCAGCAGCCAGGGATCCGCCAGTAATGGCGGACATCCGCGATCGCGCGGATGTCCGCCATTAACACCCTCAGATGCTGTGATCAATACAGATTTGCGGCAGTGCGGTACTTTAAATGGATGATCGGATCGCCTGCAGCACTGTGAGTTCCCCTCACCTGCCTCCGTCCGTCTCCAGGGGTCTTCAGCTCTGGTCTGAGATCGAGTAGATCAGAACCGATGAGCACCGATCACACTGATCAGCGCTATGCCCCATGCATAGCACTAATCAGTATTAGCAATCAAATGATATATGGGGACTATTAAAGTGTAAAAAAAAAAAAGTGAAAAATCTCCCGACCTCCCCCCCCCCCCCCCCAAATAAAAACGTAAATCATCCATTTTTCCCATTTTACCCCCAAAAAGCGTAAAAAAAAAAATGTATAAGCATATTTGGTATCGCCGCATGCATAAAAGTCTGAACTATTAAAGGAGTACTCCGGCGCGCACTTTTCTAATTTTATCCCGTCCGGGCTGCAAAATAAAAGAAAAACTTTCTCTTACCTGCCAACGAGCCCCCGGAGCTCCGGTACAGGTGTTCGGTCCCCGGGCTGTTTGCTTCTTACTTCCTGTTAGCCCGGCACGTCACACGGAGCTTCAGCCTATCACTGGCCGCAGCGATGTCCCGCCTCCGCTGGTGATAGGCTGAAGCTCCGTGTGACGTGCCGGACTAACAGGAAGTAAGAAGCAAACAGCCCGGGGACCGAACACCTGTACTGGACTGTACCGGAGCTCCGCGGGCTCGTTGGCAGGTAAGAAAAAGTTTTTCTTTTATTTTGCAGCCCGGACGGGATAAAATGAGAAAAGTGCGTGCCGGAGTACTCCTTTAAAATATATTAAATATCCCATACGGTGAACAGCGTAAATATTTTTTAAAAAGTCCAAAATTGCTGCATTTTTGTCGCATTTTATTCCAAAAAAATTTATAAAAAGTCAAACTAAGCAAAAGTGGTACCGATAAAAACGACAGATCATGGTGCAAACCGCCCCATATACGAAAAAATGAGAAAGTTATAGGTGGTCAAAATAGGGCAATTTCATATATACTAATTTTGTTAATAGTTTGAGATTTGTTTTTTTAAGCAGTACAAATGTAGAAAATCATATAACATGGGGATCAATCATTTTCATTGTATTGACCCACAAAATAAAGAAATCGTAATTTTTACCATAAAATGTACAGCGTGAAAACAAAAACTTCCAAAATTTGCTAAATTGCGGCTTTCTTTTAAATTTTCCCCCATAAATAATGTTTGTTTGGGTTGCGCCGTGCATTTTATGGTAAAATAAGGGATGTCATTACAAAGTAAAATTGATGACGCAAAAAACAAGCCCTCATATGGGTCTGTGGATGGAAATATAAAAGAGTTACGATTTTTAGAAGGCGAGGAGGAAAAAACAAAAATGCTAAAATAAAATTGGCCTGGTCATTAAGGGGTTAAAGTAATAGAAGTCGTCTCTTCATCTCAATGTGCACATTCAGCTGTTGAAAAACTACAATTCCCAGCCTTTGGCTGTCTGGGCATGCTGGGAGTTGTAGTTTTGCAGCAGCTGTAGGCCCCCTGATTGGGACTGGGAAACACTGCTCCCCTGTACTGATGTCTTTCTCAGGTTGGGCTGCATTCACACACGCGTGTAACATTTTAATTATTACGTTTGTATTCAGAACAAAAACAGGCATGTGACGCGCTTGTGTGATACCAGCCCAATGATCATTGTGTGGTTGTTGTGTTTTTTGTTTTTTTTAAATAAATTTGGGGAAAATTTACATTTTTGGAAACTAACAACAAACCTCTGACTCTACCGCGACACAACTGCCGCATGTGAACACGGGTTGACGTGCGTCGGCCAGTTGTACCAAGCCAAGCGGCAGTGTAAAGCATGGAGAAGGCAAGGAGATGCCTGAAGGTGCGGAGAAGGTCAGGAAGCTGAAAAGAGCCGAGGCGGCCGTCTTACACAATGGGGGTGATTTATGGCGCAGTCTTATAGGAACATTCTCTCTGTTGCCCATAGGAACCAATTGCAGCTCTGCTGTAATGAGATGCATGCTGGTTGCTATGGGCAACAAAGGGGATTGATAAACATTTAAGATTTCTATAGACAAGGAGGAGTCACAGATCACAACTGTGACCTAATGGAGCAGAGCTGCAGTGTAAAGTATTACAGGGGACAGAACAGCCGTCTACTCCTCTTATATAATGGGTATACATTATAGAGCAGAGCTGCAGTGTAAAGTATTACAGGGGACAGAACAGCTGTCTGCTCCTCTTATATAATGGGTATACATTATAGAGCAGAGCTGCAGTGTAAAGCATTACAGGGGACAGAACAGCCGTCTACTCCTCTTATATAATGGGTATACATTATAGAGCAGAGCTGCAGTGTAAAGCATTACAGGGGACAGAACAGCTGTCTGCTCCTCTTATATAATAGGGGGAATACATTATAGAGCAGAGCTGCAGTGTAAAGCATTTCAGGGGACAGAACAGCCGTCTGCTCCTCTTATATAATGGGGGTATACATTATAGAGGAGAGCTGCAGTGTAAAGCATTACAGGGGACAGAACAGCTGTCTGCTCCTCTTATATAATGGGGGGAATACATTATAGAGCAGAGCTGCAGTGTAAAGCATTACAGGGGACAGAACAGCCGTCTGCTCCTCTTATATAATGGGGGTATACATTATAGAGCAGAGCTGCAGTGTAAAGCATTACAGGGGACAGAACAGCCGTCTGCTCCTCTTATATAATGGGGGTATACATTATAGAGCAGAGCTGCAGTGTAAAGCATTACAGGGGACAGAACAGCCGTCTGCTCCTCTTATATAATGGGGGTATACATTATAGAGCAGAGCTGCAGTGTAAAGCATTAAAGGGGACAGAACAGCCGTCTGCTTCTCTTATATAATAGGGGGAATACATTATAGAGCAGAGCTGCAGTGTAAAGCATTTCAGGGGACAGAACAGCCGTCTGCTCCTCTTATATAATGGGGGTATACATTATAGAGCAGAGCTGCAGTGTAAAGCATTACAGGGGACAGAACAGCCGTCTGCTCCTCTTATATAATGGGGGTATACATTATAGAGCAGAGCTGCAGGATATATCACTATGTATCTATAGAGAGGACAGAGGTGTAATAATCTGCAGGATATATCACTATGTAACTATAGAGAGGACAGAGGTGTAATAATCTGCAGGATATATCACTATGTATCTATAGAGAGGTCAGAGGTGTAATAGTCTGCAGGATATATCACTATGTATCTATAGAGAGGTCAGAGGTGTAATAATCTTCAGGATATATCACTATGTATCTATACAGAGGTCAGTGGTGTAATAATCTTCAGGATATATCACTATGTATCTATAGAGAGGTCAGTGGTGTAATAATCTGCAGGATATATCACTATGTATAGAGAGGTCAGAGGTGTAATAATCTGCAGGATATATCACTATGTATCTATAGAGAGGTCAGAGGTGTAATAATCTTCAGGATATATCACTATGTATCTATAGAGAGGTCAGAGGTGTAATAATCTGCAGGATATATCACTATGTATCTATAGAGAGGACAGAGGTGTAATAATCTGCAGGATATATCACTATGTATCTATAGAGAGGTCAGAGGTGTAATAATCTTCAGGATATATCACTATGTATCTATAGAGAGGTCAGAGGTGTAATAATCTGCAGGATATATCACTATGTATCTATAGAGAGGTCAGTGGTGTAATAGTCTGCAAGATATATCACTATGTATCTATAGAGAGGTCAGAGGTGTAATAATCTGCAGGATATATCACTATGTATCTATAGAGAGGTCAGTGGTGTAATAGTCTGCAGGATATATCACTATGTATCTATAGAGAGGTCAGAGGTGTAATAATCTGCAGGATATATCACTATGTATCTATAGAGAGGACAGAGGTGTAATAGTCTGCAGGATATATCACTATGTATCTATAGAGAGGACAGAGGTGTAATAATCTGCAGGATATATCACTATGTATCTATAGAGAGGTCAGAGGTGTAATAATCTGCAGGATATATCACTATGTATCTATAGAGGTCAGAGGTGTAATAGTCTGCAGGATATATCACTATGTATCTATAGAGAGGTCAGAGTTGTAATAGTCTGCAGGATATATCACTATGTATCTATAGAGAGGACAGAGGTGTAATAGTCTGCAGGATATATCACTATGTATCTATAGAGAGGACAGAGGTGTAATAATCTGCAGGATATATCACTATGTATCTATAGAGAGGTCAGAGGTGTAATAATCTGCAGGATATATCGCTATGTATCTATAGAGAGGTCAGTGGTGTAATAATCTGCAGGATATATCACTATGTATAGAGAGGTCAGAGGTGTAATAATCTGCAGGATATATCACTATGTATCTATAGAGAGGACAGAGGTGTAATAGTCTGCAGGATATATCACTATGTATATATAGAGAGGTCAGAGGTGTAATAATCTGCAGGATATATCACTATGTATCTAGAGAGGACAGAGGTGTAATAATCTGCAGGATATATCACTATGTATCTATAGAGGTCAGAGGTGTAATAATCTGCAGGATATATCACTATGTATCTATAGAGGTCAGAGGTGTAATAATCTGCAGGATATATCACTAGGTATCTATAGAGAGGTCAGAGGTGTAATAGTCTGCAGGATATATCACTATGTATCTATAGAGAGGTCAGAGGTGTAATAGTCTGCAGGATATATCACTATGTATATAGAGGTCAGAGGTGTAATAATCTGCAGGATATATCACTATGTATCTATAGAGAGGACAGAGGTGTAATAGTCTGCAGGATATATCACTATGTATATATAGAGAGGTCAGAGGTGTAATAATCTGCAGGATATATCACTATGTATCTAGAGAGGACAGAGGTGTAATAATCTGCAGGATATATCACTATGTATCTATAGAGGTCAGAGGTGTAATAATCTGCAGGATATATCACTATGTATCTATAGAGGTCAGAGGTGTAATAATCTGCAGGATATATCACTAGGTATCTATAGAGAGGTCAGAGGTGTAATAGTCTGCAGGATATATCACTATGTATCTATAGAGAGGTCAGAGGTGTAATAGTCTGCAGGATATATCACTATGTATATAGAGGTCAGAGGTGTAATAATCTGCAGGATATATCACTATGTATCTATAGAGAGGACAGAGGTGTAATAGTCTGCAGGATATATCACTATGTATCTATAGAGAGGTCAGAGGTGTAATAATCTGCAGGATATATCACTATGTATCTATAGAGAGGTCAGAGGTGTAATACTCTGCAGGATATATTACTATGTATCTATAGAGAGGTCAGAGGTGTAATAATCTGCAGGATATATCACTATGTATCTATAGAGAGGTCAGTGGTGTAATAATCTGCAGGATATATCACTATGTATCTATACAGAGGTCAGAGGTGTAATAATCTGCAGGATATATCACTATGTATCTATAGAGAGGTCAGTGGTGTAATAGTCTGCAGGATATATCACTATGTATCTATAGAGAGGACAGAGGTGTAATAATCTGCAGGATATATCACTATGTATCTATAGAGAGGTCAGAGGTGTAATAATCTGCAGGATATATCACTATGTATCTATAGAGGTCAGAGGTGTAATAATCTGCAGGATATATCACTATGTATCTATAGAGGTCAGAGGTGTAATAGTCTGCAGGATATATCACTATGTATCTATAGAGAGGTCAGAGTTGTAATAGTCTGCAGGATATATCACTATGTATCTATAGAGAGGACAGAGGTGTAATAGTCTGCAGGATATATCACTATGTATCTATAGAGAGGACAGAGGTGTAATAATCTGCAGGATATATCACTATGTATCTATAGAGAGGTCAGAGGTGTAATAATCTGCAGGATATATCGCTATGTATCTATAGAGAGGTCAGTGGTGTAATAATCTGCAGGATATATCACTATGTATAGAGAGGTCAGAGGTGTAATAATCTGCAGGATATATCACTATGTATCTATAGAGAGGACAGAGGTGTAATAGTCTGCAGGATATATCACTATGTATATATAGAGAGGTCAGAGGTGTAATAATCTGCAGGATATATCACTATGTATCTAGAGAGGACAGAGGTGTAATAATCTGCAGGATATATCACTATGTATCTATAGAGGTCAGAGGTGTAATAATCTGCAGGATATATCACTATGTATCTATAGAGGTCAGAGGTGTAATAATCTGCAGGATATATCACTAGGTATCTATAGAGAGGTCAGAGGTGTAATAGTCTGCAGGATATATCACTATGTATCTATAGAGAGGTCAGAGGTGTAATAGTCTGCAGGATATCTCACTATGTATCTATAGAGAGGTCAGAGGTGTAATAATCTGCAGGATATATCACTATGTATCTATAGAGAGGACAGAGGTGTAATAGTCTGCAGGATATATCACTATGTATATAGAGGTCAGAGGTGTAATAATCTGCAGGATATATCACTATGTATCTATAGAGAGGTCAGAGGTGTAATAATCTGCAGGATATATCACTATGTATCTATAGAGAGGTCAGAGGTGTAATACTCTGCAGGATATATTACTATGTATCTATAGAGAGGTCAGAGGTGTAATAATCTGCAGGATATATCACTATGTATCTATAGAGAGGTCAGTGGTGTAATAATCTGCAGGATATATCACTATGTATCTATAGAGAGGTCAGAGGTGTAATAATCTGCAGGATATATCACTATGTATCTATAGAGAGGTCAGAGGTGTAATAATCTGCAGGATATATCACTATGTATCTATAGAGAGGTCAGTGGTGTAATAGTCTGCAGGATATATCACTATGTATCTATAGAGAGGACAGAGGTGTAATAATCTGCAGGATATATCACTATGTATCTATAGAGAGGTCAGAGGTGTAATAATCTGCAGGATATATCACTATGTATCTATAGAGGTCAGAGGTGTAATAGTCTGCAGGATATATCACTATGTATCTATAGAGAGGTCAGAGTTGTAATAGTCTGCAGGATATATCACTATGTATCTATAGAGAGGACAGAGGTGTAATAGTCTGCAGGATATATCACTATGTATCTATAGAGAGGACAGAGGTGTAATAATCTGCAGGATATATCACTATGTATCTATAGAGAGGTCAGAGGTGTAATAATCTGCAGGATATATCGCTATGTATCTATAGAGAGGTCAGTGGTGTAATAATCTGCAGGATATATCACTATGTATAGAGAGGTCAGAGGTGTAGTAATCTGCAGGATATATCACTATGTATCTATAGAGAGGACAGAGGTGTAATAGTCTGCAGGATATATCACTATGTATATATAGAGAGGTCAGAGGTGTAATAATCTGCAGGATATATCACTATGTATCTAGAGAGG